>NW_026248821.1:41189-147695 GCF_020740795.1 Apus apus | reverse complement strand
GGCTGGTGGGGAAGGTGGGAGACCCCGGACTGAGGGGGAGACTGAGCCAGGCCCTGAGGGGGGTGACAGGTATGGGGGGACCGGGGGGCACGGCAGGAGGGGGGGACAAGGTGGGAGTGGGGGGGGTGGAGAAGCGGAGGGAGGGATGCACAGGCAGACAGACATGGGGGTGGAGGAAGGGATGGACAGACGGACAGGGGGGTGGGGGGATGGGGGCAGGAGGAGAGGGGGAGGATGGATGGACAGAGGAGGGAGGGTTAGAGGGATGGACAGATGGACAGAGGGATGGGCAGGTGGAGGGATGGACAGAGGGACGGACAGCTGATGGAGGGAGGGATGGACAGATGGACAGGGAGGTGGGCAGGGGGCTAGAGGGATGGACACACAGAGGGACAGGAGGGGGGGGGTGGGGGGGTGTGAACGGACAGACTGACAGACAGGAGGTGCCACCTCCCACCCCGCCAGGCCCAGGCCAGAGGGTCCCTGTGTCCCCCCCAGTCCCTGGGGCACCGCTCCCCCCCTCTCCTTTGAGGACCCACCCGGGAACATGGGGCAGGGGGGCACAGGAACCTGCCGGAGGGGTGGGGGGGGTTGGGGTGTGGGGGGGTCGGGCCCCCCCGGAGCCCTCGGGCGGTTTCCGGCGCCGCCGCTGCGGGCGCTGACGTGGCTGCTTCCGCCCCCCCCTGCCGGGGGGGCCCTGGTGCCGGAGGGGGTTGGAGGCACTTTTGGGGGGGTCCCAAAGGCCCAAAGGGTTTAACTCCCCCCCCTCCAGGCTCCCCCGTCCCCCGGTGGGTATCTGGTGAGATGGTGTTACTGGAGACACGGGTGCCCCCCCCCATCACTGACACCCCCTCAATCGCTGTGCCCCCCCCCCATGCGCTGGCATCTCCCCGCGCGGTTGCCATGGTGATGGGAAGCAGGGGATGCCTGTTGCTAAGCGCCTGCAAAGCAGTACCCACCACCAGCACCCACGGGGGGGGGGGGCACAGGACCCCCCCCAACCTCCTCTCAGTGCCCCCCAGAGCGCCCCAGGGCTCCCCAGAGCGCAGCTCCCGTCGAGGTGGGCACCTGCTGTGCCCCCCCACCCTGCAGGAGTCCACCCCCCCTCAGACCCCCAACTCCGAGGGTGGGGAGCTCGCTGGGGAGGTCTGGTGACATGGGATGGAGACACGGCCATCCCTGGGGAGGGAGGGTCAGCGTGACCCCCCCACAGCGTGGGACACGGTGCCACGACGGCCTCCACGGGGGGTCACTGAGGGGAACTGGTTGGGACTGGGCTGTACTGGGTGCAGGGACCCTGGCACCATGCGGGGGGTTAGGGGGACCGCCCCCCCGCAGCCCCAGGGGACAGGATCGGGCCGGGGGCAGCGTGTCACCCGCGGGGTCACGGGGAGGGGGTGACAGGGAGCCACAAGGGGGGGGCTCGTGGGGGCCGGGGGCAGGTTGCTGTGACGATGCGCCCGGCTCTGTCACAACAGCGTGGACGTGGCAGCTCCTGGGGATGGGGAGGAACACGACATGTGGCCCCCCCACCCCACGGGGCACGCGTGTCCCCTCGGCCCCGGGCACCTCTGTCCCCCGGGGGAGGCGGGGACAGGTCTCCTTGTCCGCACCCACGGGCTCCCCCTCCCACCCCCCCCGCACCCCGGGGTGGGGGGTCGAGATGGTGGCACGTCCCCAAGGGCCGTGTTTGTCCCCCAGGGCCGTGACTGTCCCCGAGCCCTGCGTCCGTGCCCAAATGTCGTGGCTGTCCCCAGGCCCCCCTCACCCGCCTAGGGCGCCGTGTCCTCCCCCAGTCCCGAGCCCCCCTCATCTGTTCCCAAATGCTGCGTCCGTCCCCAGGCGCCACATCCACCGCCTGGCCCCGTGTCCATCCCTGACCCCCAGCCTGTCCCCAGGGTCCCTCATCCACCTCGTGTCCCTCCCCAGGCCGTGACAGGCCGTGTCCCCCAGTGTGGACAGGGACACGGGCAGCCACGGGGAGGGGACACGGGGACAGGGACACGGGGTTGGGGACACAGGGTTGGGGACACGCCGGCGTGACAGTGTGCGTGGCCGGGGGGTGACAGTGGCCATGGGAGGGGGACAATGGCTGTGAGGGGAGGTGGTGGCCCGGCCCGGGTGCCACCGGCGGGTGTCACGACTGATCCTACACACACACGTCCCCCTCCCCCGTTGCCATGGCAACAGGATGCGGAGGATTTTCTGCGCCGATGCTAAAAATGCCGGAAAAAAAAAATAAACGGGCGGTGGGACCCGCCCGGTGTCACCGCCCCCCCCCCCCCCCCCCCCCCGAGGTCCCCCCGGCCCCTCAGGGACCCCCACGACCCCCCCCAGGCCCCTCACTGCTGCCCCAGGGGGGTGAAAAGGGGGGATTTTGAGGGGGGGAGATGAAGGGATGGGAGAGGATGGAGGCGGGGGGGGCTCACAGTAAAAGGGGGGGGGGCAGGGAGCGGGGGGCGGATCGGGCAGCGCAGGCAGGTGCCGGGACCGGCGCGGGGGGGTCGGGAGGGGCGCCCGGGAGTGCTCGCGCCTCCCCGGTAGCGGCGGGGCCGCCGCCCGCCCCCGCCCCCGGCCCGGCCCCGGGAGCGGCGTATGGCGGAGAGCGGCGGCCCCGGCCCCCCGCTCCGCGCTGGGCCCCCCCCCGCCGGGCCCCGGCTCCCCCTCCCCGCCGCGCTGGGCCCCCCGCAACAAGCCCCCCTCCCCCGCCGCCGCCGCCAAGGACGAACCCGTCGGGGCGCTGCCGTGAGCCCCGGTCCCGGGGGGGTCCCGGCCATGGCCCCCCGCGCCTCATAACACCCCAACCCCCCATAACCCCCCTGCCCCGTAATCTCCCACCCCCCTCCGCATAAACCCTCTCTCCACTCCCCCTCCCCATAACCCCCCAACCCCTTCCCATCTTCCCCCCCCATAACCTCCCCCCTTTCCAACCCTACATCCCCCCCCCTCGCTCCAACCCCCATCCCCCATCGCCCCCCCCCCCACCCCAGCGCTGGGGACACGGGGGGGGAGCCCCCCACCATGCTCCCTGTCACTAACCCGGGGTGGGGGTGAGCGGGGGGGGGAGCGGCCCCAATCCCGACGGGGGGTTGGGGGGGTGGATTTGGGAAGGGGGGGGCTCAGCGGCGGTGCCAACCCCTCCGGGGGCGGGCGAGCGGGGGGAAGGCTTCGGGGAGGCAGGGCCGGGGGTGGGGACCGCGCCGAGCATCCTCCCGGTCCCGGCGGCCGCGGAACCGGCGAGGGGGGGGAGAAAAAAAAACAACGGGGGGGGGTGTCAGGGAAGGGGCGGGGGAAGCTCTGCCTGCCCGGCGCGGGGTGTGGGGGTGCACCCATGAGCAGGACCACCGGCCTCCAGCGCCGGACCACCTACCTCATCTCCCTCACCCTGGTCAAGCTCGAGTCGGTGACAGCCCCGGGGGAGGCGGAACAGGGCGGGGGGGGCGCGGGAGGGGGCACCGATGGACCCCCCCGGCCGGGGGACGCTGTTCGCCCCGAAGACCCCGGCGGGGGCAAAGCCAAGAGGCCGGAGCGGCTGTTCCAGCGCCAGGACGCTCTGTGGATAAGTACCGCCGGGTCCGGCCCCCCCGAGCCCCCCCCGCCTCCCGGCAGCTCCCCTCCCTCCCGCCCCCCCAGTCCCGAGGGGCCGCTGGCCCCACGGCTCACCCAGCCCCACGGCGCCCATGGCGCCCCCCGCCCGCCCGCCGTGCCCCCTAAACCTGACCCGGCTTCGTTGCCCCCCCCCGCCGTGCCCCCCAAACCGGACCCGGCTTCGTTGCCCCCTCCCCCGGCCGTGCCCCCTAAACCCGACCCGGCCTTGTTGCCCCCCCCCGCCGTCCCACCTAAACCCGACCCAGCCTTGTTGCCCCCACCCCACCCCACCGCCCCCCCCAAACCCGACCCTCCCCCCCGGGGGGCCAAGGGCACCTTGGAGGCAGCGGGGGAGGGGGCGCGGACCCCCCCGGAGTGCCCCCACCTCTCGCCGCCTCCCCCGCCCCGCCGCCCGTTGCTGGCCCAGGCTACTTGGGCTCACCCCGAGGTTGCCACGGAGGGGGGCAGCAAAACCGCCCCCCCGCCAGCACCCCCTGTCTCCTCCCCCCACCCCTCCGCAGGCCCCCGCCGGCTCCGCTTGGCCGGTCCCAAACCCCCCCGAACGGTGACCACCAGCGGGGCCAAGGTGGGCGACGAGACCAAAGTGGGAGGCAAACAGCCCCCCCCCAAAGCGGGGAGCCGCCTCTCCTGGCCCGAGGGGGAGGCCAAAGGGCGCCCCAAGACGGGGGGGGGCAAAGCTGGGGCCGAGGGGGGGGTCCGGCCGCGGGCTCGGCTCTCCCCCCACAAAGGGAAAAGCAAAACCCTGGATAACAGCGACCTGCACCCGGGGGGGGGAGGGTTGGCCCCCGTTCCGCCCCCCCCCGCCCCCCCGAGTGAAACGAGCTTGAAACGGGGGCGCGAGGGCGGCCGCGCCTCCACCCGCGACCGCAAAATGCTCAAGTTCATCAGTGGGATCTTCGCCAAGAGCCCCGGGGCCGTCCCCGCCCCCCCCGCGCCCCCCTGGGCGCCCCTCGGCACCGACCTGGGCAGAGCCACCCCCCCCAGTGAGTGCCGGGGCCCCTGTGCCCGCCTTGGGGACCCACGTGCAGGGAGGGGGACAGGGGCTGGGTGCCGCCAAATGTCCCCATCCACGTGCTGACTGTGCCTCAGTTTCCCCTGTGCCCGCCCTTGAGGACCTTGGCACAGAGGGGCACAGAGGGGGTGGGTGTCACTGTGGGCTGTCTCTGCCAGGGGACATTTGGCTGTGCCTTGGTGTCCCCCTGGGGGACCTGGATGCAAGGGGGGAACATGGGGCTGGGTGTCACCAAATTTCCCCATCCATGTGCTTGGCTGTGCCAGGGGACATCAGGCTGTGCCTCAGTTTCCCCGTGGCTGCCCGTTGGTTGGTGGCTCCCAGATGCCTGGGTCCCCCCTGGGCCGTGCTGGGGGGGGGACTGTGACCTGTGGGGGCCAGAGGGACTCATCTGTGACATGTGTGGGGTATGGGGGGGCTGGTTGGGGACTGTGACCCCCCAGACAGGGCACCCCCGCATGGGGGGGTACCCGGGTGTCCCGGCTGGGGGGGGAGTCCTGTGCCTCAGTTTCCCCATCAGGGGCGGTTCAGGGGGGGCGGTTTGGGGGCCGCCCCCTCCCCCACCTGTCCATCCTGGTGTCCATCTGTTCCCGTGTCACACCGGCCTGTCCCTCTGTCCCACTCGCCCACATCCCCCGTCTCACTCCTGTCCCCACTCCCCGGTGCTGTGGGATGTGTGGGCAGAGCCTGGAGGGGACCTATGGGTGGCAGTGGGGACACCTGAGGGTGTCAGCAGGGATCTGGGGGTGGTGGCCTGGTGACATGCTTGGGGTGACAGGCAGTGGCGGTGCTCCCTCCCCTGCACCTGGCACAGGGAAACTGAGGCATGGGGCGGGGGGGAGGGACCTTCTGCCTCAGTTTCCTCTCTTGTGGGGAGGAGGTGCTGAATGGCCCCGGGGGCCTGGGGGTGATGGGGGGGTGGGGGGACACAGGACACGTGCTTGTGTCACGACCTGTGCTTGTGTCATGACATCAGCTCGTGTCATGACGTGCTCCTGTTGCACAGTGTGCTTGTGTCCCACCACGGTCCTCGCACCCCACACACTGGTGCCACCTTGTGTCCCCCTGCGCCGTGTCCGTCACATTCTGGTCCCCATCCTGTGCCACGTCGTGTCCCCCTGCACGTCCTCGTGCCACGTCGTGTCCTTGTCCCCGCTGCGTTGTCGTGCTCCACGTCCATCGCGCCCTCGCGCCCACCGTGTGTCACACCATGTCCTTGTGCCCACCTGTCCCGGAAGTCACCGTGTCCCTGTGCCATCCCACGTCTTGGTGCCACGCTGCGTCCAGGTGCCTGTCATGTCTTGGAAGCCACCGTGTCCCTATGCCACATCCTTGTGTCATGCACTGTCCTGGTGACCATCATGTCCCCATCCCAAGCCACCACGTGGTGCCACCCTGCGTCCTGCTGCCCACCGTGTCCCCATGCCACGTCCTCGTCCCACGCTGTGTCCTGGTTCCCGCCATGTCCTCAGGCCATGTCCTCCTGCCACACTTCATCCTCATGCCCACCCCATCCCCATGTCCTCCCCATCCTTGTGCCCGTGGAGAGTGAGTCCCTGTGGTCCCTGTGGTGCCACCTCCCCACGCTGGTGGTGCCACGTCCCTGTTCCTATCCCCACCGTGTCTCCATGTCTCTCCTGCCGCCCCCGTTGGGCTCCGTGCGGGGCTGTTGCTTGGTGACAGCTCCTGGCCACCCACGCCAGACGCTGCCGGTGGCTCTACCGTGGGGCTGGGGGCGGCCATGGCCCCCCAGGGGTGCTGGGAGGTGGGTCTGGAGGTGCTTGGGGGTCCCGGGCACCATCTCACTCCTCTGCCCCCACAGAGGCCTTGGAGAACAGCCAGGAATGGACCCTGGGTCGCTCTGTCCCCGAGATCCGCCTGGTGGGTTCTGTGTCCGTGTGTGTCCATGCGTCCTCCTGTCCCCATGTCCCCATGTCCCCATTTCCATGTGGCCCTGGCTGCCCAGACATCCCCTCTGTCTGCTCTGCAGGGGGTCCTGGGCAGCAGCAGGAGCGGGAAATCGGCGCTTGTCCAGCGCTTCCTCACGGGCTCCTACGTGGGGCTGGAGCCCACACAGAGTGAGTGGGCATGGGATGGACATGGAGATGGGGTGGGCATGGACACAGGATGGGCATAAACATGGGGTGATGGACATGGCCATGGGATATCCAGGGTCGTGGCCGTGGGATGGACAAGGTCACAGGGCTGGGCGTGACCACTGGGTTGGGCATGGCCATGGGGTGGGCGCGGTGGTGGGATGGGCATGGGCATGGTGCTGGATGTGGTCATGGGGTGTCCAAGGTCATGGCCATGGGGTGTTCATGGCCATGAGGTGCCCAGGGGGGTGGCACCGGTTCAACCACAGGTCCCCTTCTCTCCCCCCTGTGGCCCCAGGTGGCCAGTTCAAGCGCGAGGTGACAGTCGATGGCCAGAGCCACCTCCTGCTGATCCGGGAGGAGGGAGGTGCCCCGGATGCCATGGTAGGTGGGGGCAAGGGGCTGGGGAGTGGCCATGGTGGCCAGTGCCACACCCTGACCCCCACCCGTGTCCCCCCCCTCAGTTTGCCAGCTGGGCAGATGCCGTCATCTTCGTCTTCAGCCTGGAGAACGAGGCCACCTTCCAGGAGGTGACGCAGCTGCACCGGCTCTTCAGTGGCTACCGGGCCACCAGCGAGGTGGCCCTGGCACTGGTGGGCACCCAGGGTAAGCTGGGGACATGGGACCAGCCCAGTGGGGAGGGGGACAAGGAGGGGGCGACCCGCCCTCATTGCTCGATCTCCCCCAGACAAGATCAGCTCCTCCAACCCACGGGTGGTGGAGGACGCCCGGGCCCAGGCGCTCTGTGGAGACATGAGGAGGTGTCTCTACTACGAGACCTGTGCCACCTACGGCCTCAACGTGGACAGGGTCTTCACCGAGGGTGGGTGGTTGGGGGCACGTGGTGGGGGGATGGAGCCCTGGGTGGGGACTGGGGACCACATAGGACAGGGAGCATGGCCAGGGTGGGGTGGGGGTTGTGGTGGGGTGGGACTGGGGCTGTGGCTGTGGTGCGATGGAGATCATGGTGGGGTGGGATGGGGCCTGTGGTCTTATGGGAGGGAGACCATGGATGGGGGGATGGGAACGGTGGATGTGGGGGATGGGAACCGTGGATGGGGGGGACGGGCACGATGGGTGGGTGGGATAAGGACCATGGATGGAGGGGATGGGGCCATGGTCTTGCAGGATGGGACCTATGGCCAGAGGCTGGGGTGGGTGAGGGCTGGTGGCCATGGATTGTGGCCAGGGTAAGATCTGGGAGTCATGGTGGGGTGGGATGGAGATGGTGGGCTTGGAGGATGGGGGCTGTGGCCAGTGGCCAGGTGGGATGGGGACAATGGCCAGTTGGGTGGGGGTCCATGCCCCAATGGGTGTGGGTCGATGGTTGTGGGTCCGTGGGGGGTGGGGGTGTCCCTGCTGTCCCTGACCCCCCCGCAGTGGCCCACAAGGTGGTGGCCCTGAGGAAGCAGCAGCAGCTCGTGGCCTCCTGCAAGTCCCTGCCCAGCTCCCCCAGCCACTCAGCCGCCTCCACCCCCGTGGGGGGGTCCCACCCCACCCAGGTATCCCCAGCCCCCCGTCCCCAGCCCCCCTCCCCACGGGCCACCGGCAGCTGAGCCTGTGTCCCCCCCTAGGCCAGCAACGGTGGCCACACCAGTGACTACTCATCCTCGCTGCCCTCCACCCCCAACGTGGGACACCGGGAGCTACGGAGTGAGACCCCTGCCCCTCCCGGACCCCCCGGTCCCCCTGGCACCCCTGGGACCCCTGGCACCCCTGGCACCCCTGGGACCCCCGGGACGCCTGGCTCCCTGCACCGTGGGGCCAAGCGCCGCACCAGCCTCTTCACTGTGAGTGCACAGGGACCCCATGGTGGCTCTGGGGGGACATGTGGCACCTGGGGGGTCCCTGGCAGTGTGGGGACAATGGGGAGTACATGGCATCTGGGGGGGTGGTGGCACTGGGGGGACATGTGGCATCCAGGATGTCCCCTGGCAAGGTGGTGGCAGTGGGGGACACGTGACACTGGGGGTGTCTCCCGAGAGGTGGGGGCACACTGGACTGGGGGTGCACCCTAGCAGGGCAGTGGCAGCAGGGGACACCTGGCACCCGGGGTGTCCCCCTGGCAGGGGACTGGGGACACACAAGTGGCACTCAGGGTGTGCTCACCGTGGGGGTCTGGCCGTGGTGGACACGTGGGCACCCTCGGATGTCCCCACAGTGGGGCTGCTATAGTGGGGCTGTGGCACCTGTGGCCTGGGCCACATGTCCCACTGCCCCCTTTTCACTGCCCCTGTCCCCATCCCCATCCTTGTCCCACTACCCCTATCCTTGTCCCTGTCACTCTCCTTGTCCCTCTCTCTGTCTCTGTCTCTGTCCCTGTCCCTATCCCTTCCCACTGTCACTGTCCCCATCCCCTTCCCACCATCCCAATCCCTGTCCCCATTCCCATCCCCATTCCCGTCCCATCCCCATCCCTGTCCCTATCCCTGTCCCCCTGTCCCCGCAGTCCCGCCGGGGCAGTGACACGGAGAAGCGCAGCCTGGACAGCCGGGGGGAGGTGCCCGGCAGCGGCCGCGCCATCCCCATCAAACAGGTGGGAGGCCCGGGGGTGGTGGTGGAGGGGACACACCAAGCTGTCCCCTCCCTGTCCCCTCCCTGTCCCCTCTCACTGTCCCTCTGTCCCCAGAGCTTCCTGCTGAAGCGCAGCGGCAACTCCCTCAACAAGGAGTGGAAGAAGAAATACGTCACCTTGTCCAGCAACGGGCTCCTGCTCTACCACCCCAGCATCAACGTCAGTGTCCCTGTCCCCACCTTGTCCCCTAGGCCAGAGGTGACACCTTCTGGGTCTCATCATGCCCACCTGCTGTGTCCCCCCCACCCAGGACTACATCCACAGCACTCACGGGAAGGAGATGGACCTTCTCCGGACCACGGTCAAGGTCCCTGGCAAGAGGCCTCCTCGGGCCATCTCAGCTGTTGGTCCCTCGGCCAGTGTCAACGGGCTGGTCAAGGACGTGGGGACGGCGCCTGAGGGGGGCGGTGGGTGCCAGGTGGGGGGGCTGGCTGGGTGGGGGGACCCATGGGGACCCCTGTGTCACTTGTCCTTCTCCCCCCAGCTGGCACCTCCCCGGTGGGGCTGAGCCTGCCCCCTGAACCGGGCACCAAGGGGCGGCCCCTGCAGCGCTGCGCCTCTGCCTCCAGCGCCAAGGGTGAGTGGCACTGTCCCCAGCTGCTGTCACCTCCCCGGGACCCTGCACGGGGTGGCCCTGCTGAGCCCTGTAGCCCCTACTAAGCCCAGGGGCCTGGTGGCCTTGCTGGCCCTGGCAATCCCAGAGGCCACGATGAACCCGGCCGCCCTGGTCGAACCTTGGCTGTTCCGATGGTCCTGGTGAGCCTGGTGTCCCTGGTGAGCCCAGAGGATCTTGTGATTCTGGTGCCCCAAGTCATTCTGGTGGCCCCAGTGGTCCTAGTGGCCCTCATAGCCCTAATGACACCAGTGACCCTGGTGAACTTGGTGGCCCTGATGGCTCCAGCGGCCATGGTGACCCTGGTGGTCCTGGTGACCCTGGTGGTCCTGGTGACCATGCTGGCCTTGATGGCCCTCAGGGCCCTGATGTCCCCAGTGTCCCCCAGCACCTCGGTGTCTCTCTGCAGACCCCTCCCCCGCCTTCGAGGCTGTGTCCAGCCCTGGGGGCCAGGACCCCCCCCCCTCCCCCCTGCTGGACCGCAAGAAGCACCGGAGGAAGAAGCTGACGACGCCCTCCAAGACAGAGGGAGCAGCTGGGCAGGCAGAAGGTGAGACCCTGCCCCCCCCAACCCCCCATGGGGACAGTGACCACTGAGCCACGGGGACAACACCCCAGGGCTCCAGCAGATGGAGGGGCTGGGCCTGATCCTGTTCCTCCCACTCCCCCAGCACCTCCCCACGCTCGGCCACTGCCACCCTCCCCATTTGTCCCCCCCTTCTGCTGTGCCACCCCCTGCCACCCTCCTTGCACTCTCCCCCCATGTCCCCGGGGCTTGGGGGGTCCCCCCTGACTCTTTCCCCCCTCTGCTCTCTCTGCTCTCGCTGCAGCCAAACGCAAAATGTGGAAATTAAAAAGTTTTGGTAGTTTGAGAAATATTTATAAAACAGGTAACGTGGCGCGGGGCGCGGGGCCTGTCCCCCCTGTCCCCTCCTGCATGTGGCCCTGTCCCCTCCTGCCTGCTGCCATCACACCCCTGACCCCTCCTCTGGGAAGAGATGGATAAGCCCAGGGACCTGGTGGCCCCTTGTGAGCCCAGGGACCTAGTGGCCCTTAATGATCCAGAGGTCATAATGAACCTGGTGGCCCTGGAGAGCCCAGTGAGATGGTGGCCCTTTGGTGGCCCTGGTGACCCTGGAGGCCACAATGAACCTGGTGGCTCTGGAGAGCCCAGAGACTCGTTGGCCCTAGGTGGCCCTGGTGATCCAGAGGTCATAGTGAACCTGGTGTCCCTTGATGGCCCTGGTGATCCTAGATGCCACAATGACTCTGATAACCCTGGTGATCCCAGAGGCTACAATGACCCTGGTGACCAGGTGGGGACCACTGTGGTTGTGGGTGGGTGGATGTACAGGGCTGGCACCCCCATGTGTGTGGACACCCATGTCCCACCACCCTCCCTGGGTGGTCTCTGGTCCCACAGAGGAGGAGAACTTTGAGTTCCTCATCGTGTCCAGCACGGGGCAGACATGGCACTTTGAGGCCACCAGCTTCGAGGAGCGGGATGCCTGGGTCCAGGCCATCGAGAGCCAGATCCTGGCCAGCCTGCAGTGCTGCGAGAGCAGCAGGAACAAGGTGGGACCTGCTGGGGGGGGTTGGTGACACTGTGTCCCTGTCCCCAGCCCTGCTCACCCTCCTGTCCCCCCAGGCTCGCACGGACGGGCAGAGCGAGGCCGTGGCCATCCAGGCCATCCGCAGCGCCCGGGGCAACTCCCACTGCGTGGACTGTGGGGCAGCCAGTGAGTGGGGGGGGGGCATGGGAGGCCATGGGGTGTGTGGGGGGATGGGTCACACAGGGCCAGGCTGGGCGATGGGAGGGTCATGGGGCAGGGGGGGCAGTGAGTGGGAGGGGAACAGGAGGGGCATGGAGGAGCCCTGGGGTGGGGGAGGGGACATGGAGGGGCCATGGGCCATCAGGGGCATGGGGGGGCCACAGGCCATGGGAGGCCATGGGGCAGGGGGACCTCGAGTCACACAGGGGGTGCAGGGGTGGAGGGGGGCATGAGCTGGGGGACACACACGACATTGGGCACAAAGTGCCATGGACCAGGGAGGGGGGAGCCCCATGTGTCCCCCACTGCCACCTGCCCCCTGTCCCCCTCTGTCCCGATAACCTCACACCCCCTGTCCCCCCCCCCAACCCACTGGTGACACCACCCTGTGCAGTACTCAGGCCCTGGGAGGCCACCTGGTGGGGTGACAACTGTCCCCTTGTGTCCCCTCCAGACCCCACCTGGGCCAGCCTGAACCTGGGGGCCCTGATCTGCATCGAGTGCTCCGGGATCCACCGCAACCTGGGGACCCACTTGTCCCGTGTCCGGTCCCTGGACCTGGATGATTGGCCCCGGGAACTGACCTTGGTCTTGGCCGCCATTGGCAACGTCACTGCCAACAGCATCTGGGAGAGGGACCCGCGGGGACGCTGCAAACCCACCCACGAGTCCTCCCGGTGGGTGTGAGGGTGGGGGAGGGTAGCACTGGGAGACACGGGGGGAGGGAGTGAGGGTGGGGATGGAGTGACACCAGGAGCCACGTCCTGGGGGGGGACAGCACGGCCAGGCGGGGAGGAGAGGGAGCAGCAGGAGGGTGGGTGTCTGTGTCCCCATGTGGCTGTGTCCCCAGATCTGTGTGTCTGTCCCCGTGTCCCTATACCCTTGTGTCCCCAAGTCCCTGTGCCCCCCCCATGCCCCGGTGTCCCTATCCCCCTGTTCCCCTGTGTCCCTGCCCCCCCCAGCCATGTCCCCATGTCTCAGTACCCCCATGCCCCTGTGCCCTACTCCCTGTCCTCCCATGCCTCCTGTGGCCCCCCTTCCCCCATGTCTCTATGCCCCTGTGCCCCTGTGCCCCTGTGTCTCTGTCCTGCTCCCTGTCCCCTCATGGCCCCATGTCTATGTGTCCCGGTGTTCCCATGCCCCATGTCCCTGTGTCCCTTTTCCCTGACCCCATCCCCCGTATCCCTGTGCCTCTGTCCCCCCTGTCCCTATGTCTGTGTGCCCCCCTGTCCCCCTAAATCCCCATCCCCCATATCTATGTGTCCCTGTCCCCCCTGTCCCCTCTCCCCATGTCTATGTGCCCCCTGTCCCCGTGTCTACGTGTCCTGCATGCCACCCCCCCCCCCGTTCCCTCTCCCCATATCTACGATGTGCCCCCCGTGCCCCCCCCCGTGGCCCCCTGACCCCCCGCGCTGTCCCCAGGGAGGAACGCGAGGCGTGGATCCGGGCCAAGTACGAGCAGCGCCTGTTCCTGGCCCCGCTGCCCCCGGGGGAGGCGACGCTGGGGCAGCGGCTGCTGCGGGCGGTGCAGGAGCAGGACCTGGAGCTGGTGCTGCTGCTCCTGGCGCACAGCAGGAAGGAGCAGCTCAACTGCGGCACCGCCGACCAGGAGCGCCGCACGGCGCTGCATGTGGCCTGCGACATGGCCCTGGTGGTCATCACCCAGCTCCTGGTCTGGGTAGGTGAGGGGGTTAGTGGGATGGTCATGGGGAGCGTGGTATGGGGAAGGGGGGGTAGGGTGGTCATGGGGATGTGGCTGTGGGGGATGTGGGGTGGCCATGGGGGGTGTGATGGGGTTATGGGGAACATGGGGTGACCATGGGGATCATGGGGTGGCCATGGGGGCCATGACAGTGTAGAGGGAACATAAGGCTAGAGGGTGTCCCCGAGGGGCTGAGGGGAGTGTCCCCGGGGGGGGCTGAGGAGGGTGTCCTCGGGTTTGTGGGTGGCAGCGGGGGCGTCCCCAGGAGGTGTCTCCGGAGGGTGTCCCCGGAGGTGCGGGTGGCTGAGGGGGTGTCCCCGCAGTACGGTGCCGAGGTGGGGGCTCGGGACGGGCAGGGTCGCACCCCCCTGTTCTATGCCCGCCGCGCCGGGAGCCGCGAGTGTGCCGAGATCCTCCTGCAGCACGGCTGCCCCGGAGAGGGGGGGCCCGGGGGGGGCCCGGGGGGCGGCCCCGGCCCCGCCACCCCCGGCCCACGCCGCAAGAGCAGCTGCGCCAGCCTGGGCCCCTGCCAGCCCCGCGGCGCCCTGGTATAGTCGGGAGGGGGGCCCGGTGCCCCCCGGTACCGCCCTACCTCCCCTCCCCCGGATTGGGGACACCCCCCTCCCCCAGTTTGTATTTTTGATGCTTTATTTATGACTCGACTCCCGCCGGGGTCTCTTCTGGTCCTGGTGTCGCCCCTTGCCAGGCCCCCTCGTCGGGGCTGGTGGGGGTGGCACAGCCACCCGGGTCCCCCCTCCTGGTGCCACCGCCAAGGCCCCCTCCCCCGTGTGTGGTGGCCCCCCAGAGTGGCCCTGCTGGGGTGGGGGCAGCCGTGGAGGCGGGGCAGCCTGGGGCCAGGGCGGTGACACTCCTGCCCCTGTCACCCCACTCATGCCACCTCCTGCCCATTGTCACCCCTCCCCTGGCACAGGTCACCCCCTCCGCTCCACAGCACCCTGCTCACACCCGTGCCCCCTCCCCCCGCCACTCTCCCCGTGACGCCACCTCTGTGCCCCTCCCCAACCATGTCACCTCCTTGTCCTTCCCCCCCCCCGCCCCGGCCATGTCACCTCCCTGTGCCTCCCCCCGGCGATGCCACCCCACCCCTGGCACAGCCTCCCCCACCCCCAGCTCCACGGCAGGAGCAGAGCAGACCCCCCCCCGCCCCCCCTTTTCTACAACAACCTTTTGTACACCCACCCCCCCAAACCTCACCATGGCCTGACCCCTCCCCCACCTCCCCCCGTTTTTCTCAATGCCCCCTTGGGAACCCCTTTAATTTATTGCTTCATTCAGCGTTAGGATAGAGCCAGCCCGGCGGGGGGGCACGGCCGGCCGGACCCACAGCCCCCTTCCCACTGTAGGGGTGTGTGGGACACCCCATCCCCCACCGCCAGCCCCCCCCTTGAATGTCGGGGCACCCCCTGCTGTGACGCCCCCCACACGCCCCAGGGGGACTGAGCCAGGGACGCCAAGGTGGGGGGCTTGGGAAGGGGAGGTCCAGGGGAAGTCTGGGCCGTGGGGGGGGGGGGTCCGGGGGGTCCGGGCCGTGTACAGCGTTTTCATCTCTCGGATTGTAACTGTCCGTCTGTGACATGTGGGACTTGGCGCTGTGACCCTGGCTGCTCCTTCCCAGCAGGGGGGGAGAAGGAGGGGGGACATGGTCTAGGGAGGGGACACGGGGCCATGAGGCAGCTCTGGGGGCTTGTGCCGTGGGGCTGTGCATGGCACGACGCGGGTGATGCTGCGGTGCTGTGGGTCAGGGCCACCGAGCGTGGGGGCTGTGACGGGGGGGCTGTGCCCCTGGGAGGGGGGTGCGTACTGAGCCATAGACCACACTGGGCCGCTGCTGGTGACACTGTGACATGACTGGGTGGCACAGAGCCAAGATGCCTCCACACCGGTGGTCCCGTGGTCAGCGCAGGACTCCCCTTTGGTGAGAACCCAGTGCAGCGGTGCCACAGCCCTGGGACAGCACCCAGGTCCCAGGGAGGCTGCTGGGTGATTTGGGGTGGTTCTCAGGGATCGGGGGTGCTGGGGTAGGTGGTGTTGGGGGCCGGGGGGGGCCAGTAGCGGGGCCGGTAGCCGTAGGGGCGCAGGCGGTGGGTCAGGTACTCCAGCTCGTACATCTGCTCCCCGGGGACGTAGTGGAACGAGACCGACAGGTCCGAGCAGCACTGGGGACCCTGGGGGGACACGGGGGGTGAGGGAGGCAGGGGACACCCCCCGACGGGTCCGAGCAGCTCTGGGGCCCTGGGGGGACACGGGGGGTGAGGGAGGCAGGGGACACCCCCCGACAGGTCCGAGCAGCTCTGGGGCCCTGGGGGGACACGGGGGGGGAGCCAGGGGGCGGGGCGGGGGGCGTGGTCTAGGAGGGGGCGGGGCTGGGAAGGGACTGAGCAATGGCAGGGAGACATGAGGTGTGGGCGGGGCCTGTATGCTAATTATGGCTCTTGGGGATTGGGTGGGGCAACGCAGTGGGCGGGGCCTGGGTGGAAAATGGAGGGGACAGGGACACGGGGCTCGGAGGGACATGGGGGGACAGGGACACAGGGGGTTGGGGGGACATGGGGGGACAGGGACACGGGGGGTTGGGGGGGGACATGAGGGGACAGGGACACGGGGTTGGGGGGAACATGGGGGGACAGGGACACGGGGGGGTTGGGGGACAGGGACACAGGGGGGGCTGGGAGGGACATGGGGGGACAGGGACATACAGGGGGCTGGGGAGACACGGGTGGTGGCTTGGGGACACCAAGAGGGGGGCTCAAGGCAGCTGGGGCTGGGGATGTTGAGGGAGGCTGAGGGGACTTGGGGGGCACTGGAAGCACCGAATGGGGGGAGTTGAGGGGGTCACTCACTGGTGTGACTGGGTAGTAGGAGTACAGCAGGTAGGAGGGGTCGAGGTGCAGCGGGGCCGTGAGGTGGGTCTCGGGTGAGAAGGGGTGGAAGGTCTCTCGGCCTCGGGGGTCCCGCGAGTCTCCCGCCTCCACCCCCAGCTTCTCCAGGCACTGGCCCAGGGCCACGTCCTCCACGGCGCTGGTGTGGTCACAGGTGCCAGAGGCCACGGCCCCCACGAAGCGCCGCAGGGCCTCCCTGCTGAGCACGTAGCCCGCCCCGCCGCTCATGTAGCCCTGCCGGGCCCAGGGCCGGAACCGCTTGCCCAGGTAGACGGGGCGCTGGGGCGAGTGGGCGGCCAGCAGCCAGCGCAGGTTGGCCACCACCACGAAGGTGTCGTCGTCCGCCTTGAGGAACCAGTCGGCCTGGTCCCGGTGGTGCTGGTGCACGTACTGGAGGGCGCGGATGGTTTTCCAGTAGAGCTGGGAACGACCCTCACCCACGGGCAGCCCCACGGCCCCGGGGAAGCCCTGGGTCGGTGCTGAGCTCATGAACAGGACCAGGTTGCAGTGCCGGGCCCAGGTGGCCCGGACGTGGCGGGCCCGCGTCTCCAGGGTGGGGGGTCCCGTCATCACCCAGCACAGGACCCGCACCTGCTCGTACAGTGTCTGTGCCATGCTGCTGTTCACTGGGGGGGAGGGGGTGTGGGTTGGAGGCAAGGGACCCCCGGAGAGGAGACAGTGGCTCCAGACGGGGTGAGGGCCACGGGCCCCACTGTCCCCTCCTTGTCCCCAACTCAGGGTGGCCATCATGGGCCAGAAGGTCCCCAAATTGTCCCCAGCTCAGACCTACAGCCACTGACCTTGCTGTCCCCTCAGCTCAGGGCCACCACCAAGGACCTCACTGTATCCTCCTTGTCCACAGTCCAGGGCAACAGCCAAGGACCTCACCATTCCCTTCTTGTCCCCAACTCAGGGCAACCACCATGGTCCAGAATATCCCAAAATTGTCCCCACCTCAGATCAACAACCACTGACTTCACTGTCCCTTCCTTGTCCCCACTTTGTCCTCCCACCCATCACCAGCCACAGGGTCCCACACTGTCACCTGCCCAGAGCTCCCAGCACCCATCAGCCTGTCACACTTGTCACCCTGTCCCATCGCCACCAGCTCGGAGCTCCCACCACCAGCCAGAAGGATCCAAACTTGTCACAGGCTCCGAGCTCCCTCCTCTAGCCACAGTCCCCTCACTGTCCCCAGCCCACAGCTCCCTTACCCAGTGACAGTGCCCCTTCCCACTCCCACCCCCACTGGCCTGGCCCTGTCACCAGCTCCAGGCTCAGGCCACCAACCACCCTGTCCTTTCCCTGCCACCAGAGCAGAGGTTCCTGTCCTTGTCCCCAGCTCAGAGTTCCAGCCACTGTCCAGAAGGTCCCAAATTTGTCACCAGCCCAGACGTCTCACCCCCACCCACCCTGTCTACTCATTGTCCCCAGCCCACAGTCCCCACCACAGCCACATTGTCCCTTCATTGTCCCCAGCCCACAGCCCCCACCACAGGTCGCACAGTTCCCTCCTTGTCCCCAGCTCTGAGCTGCCTCCCCCCCCAATGTTGTCCCCCCTTCCCTCATCACCATCTGTCCCCAGTGCCCATGGGATGGTGACTGTCACCCACCCCCCTTCCACTGTCACCCCAAGCACTCAGGGGCGTGTGTCACCTCAGGTCCCTGTGTCCCCATTGCCTTGTGCCCATGTGTCGCAGTGTCCCCACGTGTCCCAGTGTCCCCAAATCCATGTGCCTCTGTGCCCAAGTGTCCCTATGCCCATGTGTCCATGCGTCCCTGTGTCCCCATGTCCCTGTTCCCATGTATCCCCATGTGTCCCCATGACCCTGTGTCCTTGTGCCCATGTGTCCCTGTGTCCTTGAACCCCATGTCTGTCTCTGTGTCGACCCCTGGCCCGGTGCTCACCTGTGGGAGGGGGCAGGCGGTGCAGGGGGGCGATGGCTCTGCCAGGGGTCGGGAGGGGGCCCGGGGGGGCCCAAAGCACCCCCAGGTCCTGCAGGATGCTGCCCCCCAGCACCAGCCCCACAACCAGGCCCAGGGGGAACCAGGCTCCTCTGGGGTGGCAACCCCACATGGCCCCAGAAGGTCCGGGGGGGCTGCAGGGGGACAGGAGGGGATGGTGGAGGACAGTTCCTAGAAGGGGGGGACCCCGCCCCTCCATGGGGCCGAGGTGGGGTCCCATCACCCACAGACCTCCCCCCTACATGGCAGAGGGACCTTGCCCCCGGCCCTGCTCCCCCCATCCTACCAGCTCCGTGTCCTGCTGAGACCCCTCCCCCCAAACCCCCCTTCACCCCCTTCCCTGTGTCCCCTGGTCACCCCAAAGCCACGCCCCCCCCCCCCATTCCCCCCCTCGCCCCTTGGACATCCTTTGATCCCTCCCTACCCCCAATGTCCTCCCAGTCTCCCCCACGAAGACACCTGCCCCTGCCCCCTCCCCCTGTCACCTCCCCCCCCCCGGGATCAGGGCCATCCAATTCCAGCAAAGCTCATTACCAGCCACTAATTAGAGCCACGCGGGTCTGCCTGGGGGAGGGGGAGACGGGGGGGCAGAAGCCCTTGCGGGGGTTCCCGAGGCGGTGCCGGGTGACGGGGGGTCCTGTCCTGCCCCCGGTGCCGGATCCGGTACCTGCGCTGGCCCCGCTCACGCGTCCCGTCCAGTGTCTCGCAGGGAGGGGCCCGATCCTGCCCATCCCCGGGGCGGGGGCAGCTCCGGACTGGCCCCCCCCCCCCTCCGCCCCTGCCCCCCGCCCATCCCCCGAGCCAGGGACCCCCAAAACACAAGGCCGGACTCATACCCCTCCCCAAACGTGGGGTCCCGCGGCTGGGGGTGTGTGTGGTGCTGCACCTGGCCCCCCCCGCGGTGACGGTGACACCAGGTGGCAGAGCCCGGGGGTGGCACCGCGTGGCGCGGCCGCACCCAAAGCAGGAACCGGCTCCTGGTTCCCGGACACGGGGGGGGACCGGGTGGCACGGGGGGGGGCGTGGACATCACGAGGTACTTCGCCCTGGGCGGGGGTGGTGGCCTCGGGGGGAGCAGGGACCGTGGGGGGCGGTCACGGTCGCACGTGTGGGGACCGTGGGGGGCGGAGGGCGGGAGCATGACGGGCATCCCCGGCTCTGACACGGGCAGGGGGACCCTGGCTCTGCGGGGGGGACACACCACAGTGAGGGGACAAGGTGACCTGGGGACCTTGAGAGTGAGGGACACCAGGGCCACGCCTGGGGACACCAGGGGGACACGACAGCCATGGCGGGGGGGAGGGGACACTGCAGGGGGGATGTCTGGGGACAGTGACCACGGGTGGTGGGAGCAGCAGGGCCATGAGGCAGGGACAGGACCACGCGTGGAGACAGTGGCCATGGGCCGGTGGTGGCCACACACTGTGGGGACAACGTGGCTGTGCCAGGTGGCTCATCACCGTGGGGGGGGGAACACCACGGCCACCATGTGGGGACATCGTGGCCATGCCTGGGGACACCTCAGGGACACACGGGGGGTGGCACGGGCGGGCATGTGGGGACTGTGGACATGGGTGGGGACAGTAACACAGACACATGGGGGGGCACAGCCATGGGAGAGGGACCCCACGAGCACGGGGGGACCATGTGTAGGCAGGAATAGCCCGTGGCCACCTCAGCCCTGGAGATGGGGACAAGGACAGGAGGGGACAATTTCCCCAGAGGGGTCTGGACCTGCAACACCCCCATGTCCTGTCACCCACTGCCCACCCCCCCCCCATGGCAGAGGGACCTGCTCCCGGCTCTGCCCACCCCCCAGCTCCGTGTCCCACTAACACCCCCCAAATCCCTCCCTGTCCCCTTTCTTGTGTCCCTGCTCCCCCCTAAAGCTGCCAGCCCCCTGCCCCACTCTCACCTCCCCCCCCCCCCCATAACCCCCCGCTCCGGATCAGTGCCATCCAATTCCAGCAAAGCTCATTACTGGCCACTAATTAGGGCCACGCAGGTCTCCCGGGGGGGGCGGGGGGAACAGGGGGCCACGGGGGTGGAGGGACGAGCCCAGGGGGATCCCAGGGCCCTTGCGGTCCCTGGTGCTGGGGTGATATGGGGGGGCCCGATCATGCCCCCCCCAGTGCCCCCGTCATGGAGCCGGGCTTCACACACCCCCCCTTACTGGTGAGGTCTGGGGGAGGTGACACCCAAATGCACCCTGGTCCGTGGCAGTGACAGTGGTAGGGGCCCGGGGGTGGCCCCAAAGGACTGTGCCTCCTGTGCCCCGGCACCGGCCTTTAAAGGGAGGGGAACACACGGGGACGGTCACGGCCGCACCCATGGGTGCCCCCGGCCCACCCACCCACCTTCCCGGGACCACCGACCCCTTCCCTGGGAGGGGCCACTTGCCTGTCCCATCCCCATCCGGGGGGGTCCCGTCCCGCGGGGGCAGCAGCGACACCAGTGTGTGTGCGTGTGTGTGTGTGTGTGTGTGTGTGTGTGTGCGCGCGTGTGTGTGTGTGTCCCCTCGCTGGGGGAGGGTGGGAGGCTCCTCCCCCCGCGCTGGCCCCCAAACCAGCCCCTGTGGCCACCAACCCCCCGAGATGGCCACCGAGAGCGGCTCTCCCGGGGGAGAGGGGGGTCCAGGCTAGGGGAGGGTGGGCGGGGGGCGGGTCTGAGGGTGGGGGGTGCTGGGGTAGGTGGTGTTGGGGGCCGGGGGGGGCCAGTAGCGGGGCCGGTAGCCGTAGGGGCGCAGGCGGTGGGTCAGGTACTCCAGCTCGTACATCTGCTCCCCGGGGACGTAGTGGAACGAGACCGACAGGTCCGAGCAGCACTGGGGACCCTGGGGGGACACGGGGGGTGAGGGAGGCAGGGGACACCCCCCGACAGGTCCGAGCAGCTCTGGGGCCCTGGGGGGACACGGGGGGGGAGTTGGGGGGCCACCAGGGACCCAGTCCTCCCCCAGTTGGTGCCCAGGGCAGGGGTTTGGGAGGAGCAGAGACCATGGCAGGGGGGGTCACAGGAGGTCACAGCCACATGTGGGGGAATGTGGGCACAGAGCAGGGGACACCAAAGTACTGGGGGGGACACCACAGTGAGAGGACGATGGTCCCACCTGGGGACTGTGATTGTGGATGGTGGGGACAGCACTGCCAGGGGGCGTGGACAGGACCACGTACGGGGACTGTGGCCGTGGGAGGTGGGTGGTGGCCATGCAAAGGACGTTGTAGCATATGAGAATGGTGACCAAGTACTGTGGGGTGCTTGCCCATGGCCGAGGATGGTGGTCACCTGAGGAGGAGGGTGGCTATCTGAAGAGGACAGTGGCCACACAAGGAAGATGGTGGCCACGCACTGCAGGGACAGCTGGCTATGGCTGAGGATGGTGGCCATGCTTGGAGGATGGTGGCCATCTGAAGAGGATGGTGGCCATGCACTGTGGGGACACATGGACATGTGAGAAAGATGGTGGCCATCTGAGGACAGCGGCCGTGTGAGGAGGATGGTGGCCACTCACTGCAGGGACAGCTAGCTATGGCTGAGGGTGGTGGCCCTCTGAGGAGGATGGTGACCACAGCAAGGGGTCTGTGGCCACACACTGTGGGGACAACCTGACCATGTGACATGGCTCATTGCCGTGCGTGGGGAACCACGACCATGAGTGGGGAACCTCTAGCAACACCTGGGGACCTGGTGGCCACCACAGAGCTCCACCCCTGCAGACAGGCCAGAGGGGGGACCTCCCAGACCGGGGGGACACAGAGGGACACCCAGGGGTGCCACGTACCTCCACAACAGGGTAGAAGCTGTAGCTGCGGTACCAGAAGCTCAGGGAGAAGTGGTGGGTGAGGTGGGTCTCGAGTGAGAAGGGGTGGAAGGTCTCTCGGCCTCGGGGGTCCCGCGAGTCTCCCGCCTCCACCCCCAGCTTCTCCAGGCACTGGCCCAGGGCCACGTCCTCCACGGCGCTGGTGTGGTCACAGGTGCCAGAGGCCACGGCCCCCACGAAGCGCCGCAGGGCCTCCCTGCTGAGCACGTAGCCCGCCCCGCCGCTCATGTAGCCCTGCCGGGCCCAGGGCCGGAACCGCTTGCCCAGGTAGACGGGGCGCTGGGGCGAGTGGGCGGCCAGCAGCCAGCGCAGGTTGGCCACCACCACGAAGGTGTCGTCGTCCGCCTTGAGGAACCAGTCGGCCTGGTCCCGGTGGTGCTGGTGCACGTACTGGAGGGCGCGGATGGTTTTCCAGTAGAGCTGGGAACGACCCTCACCCACGGGCAGCCCCACGGCCCCGGGGAAGCCCTGGGTCGGTGCTGAGCTCATGAACAGGACCAGGTTGCAGTGCCGGGCCCAGGTGGCCCGGACGTGGCGGGCCCGCGTCTCCAGGGTGGGGGGTCCCGTCATCACCCAGCACAGGACCCGCACCTGCTCGTACAGCGTCTGTGCCTCCCCAGCGTCCTCCCCTGCCAGTGCGGGGACACAGGGTCACAGAGCAGATCGGCCCAAAGGACATGCTGGGGGTGGGTTGGGAGTGGCACTCAAACCCCCCAGTCACATCGGAGTGTGGCAGTGAGGGATGGGGGGAGGGCAGCAGGGGGACACAGCGACACATGGGCACAAGGACATGAGGACACTGGGACACATGGACACAGGCACATAGGGACATGGGGACACACACCCCTGGGTCTGTGCGGTGACAGTGGAAGGGGGGTGGGTGACAGTCACCATCCCATGGGCACTGGGGACAGATGGTGATGAGGGAAGGGGGAACAACATTGGGGGGGGAGGCAGCTCAGAGCTGGGGACAAGGAGGGAACTGTGCGACCTGTGGTGGGGGCTGTGGGCTGGGGACAATGAGGGGACAGGGTGGGGGTGGGTGGGGGCTCTGGGCTGGTGCCCCTCACTGTCATTAACTCACAGCTGCCACCGCCCCTCCCCTTGTCACCAGCCCATAGTCCCTGCACGCCCCCCCATCCCACCAGAGATTCCCAAACCACCCGTGTCCCTCCCAGTAGTGTCACCCACCTGCAGAGCTCTGTGGGGCGATGCCATAGAGGGTGGGGGGCTGGGACACCCCGGGGGGGTCATCAAAGGCCGGGGGATCCCCAAAGCCCGAGGGGGGGTCCCGGCTGAGAGGGGGCACGGGGGGGGACAGCAGGAGGCCATTGAGGAGGAGGAAGGTGACCGTGAAGCCCACCAGCACCCCCCCGTGGAAGGGCAGCCAGGAGCTCTTCAGCATGGTGCTGGGGGGGGGAGGGGGCAGTGAGGCGGGGGAGGGGACCCGCCTGGGATGTCCCCCCCGCTTCACGTCCCAACCTGCCACAACTGGGTCTCCCACTGTCACTGGGCAGGGAAACCCCAAGGACAAAGCCCACGGGTGTGGATGGGGACGGGACCCACGGGGAGAGGGGTGGTGACACCCACGGCGACTGGGAGAAGTGACAACCATAAGGGGAGCGATGGACCCCCTGGGGGGGAAGGTGACACCGATGGGGAGGTGACAACACCTATGGGGGTAGCAGAGATGGCACCCCACACCGGGACTCCCCCCCGTCCGAGGAGTGTCTGAGGGGGACAGAGGGGGTGACGTGGGTCCCCCCCCCGCTTTAAGTTAATGGGGGGTGGTCCCACCCCTTCCGAACGCCTGGGCTCCCCGCAACTTCTCTGAGGGGGGCGGGGGTCTGCCTAGATGGGGACCCCGGGGCCAAAGTGGGGGGAAACGGGGAAAGGGGGACACGAGGGACTGTGGGGAGAGGTCCGAGATCAGGCTCCTTCACCTGCGAGGGCAGCCCCGGGGATCTCTGTCGGTTCCAGGGGTCCCGGTCAGCCCCGGGGGTCCAGATGGATCTGGGGGTCCCGGTCGTTCCTCTCTCCCCAGGGGTGTCAGTCGGTTCTGGGGGTTCCCGGTGTGTCCCAGTTGGTCCCGGGGATCCCAGGGGGTCCCGGGGTGTCCCGGGGGTCCCCGCTGCCCCGTCCCGAGCGCTCGGCCGCGCCCCCCCCGTCCCGCGCTCCCATTGGCAGCGACGCGCGAGACCCCGCCCCGCCCAGGCGCTGATTGGCTGCCGCCCACCACGACCCCTCCCCGCGGCAATTCCCAGCGGGAGGGGACTCGGGAGGGTCACAGGGGACAGGGACGGGGGGGGTGACCTCAGTTTATTGATAAAAAGGGGCCGGGGGGGGGCAGAGGCCTAATGACCTTATTACATCTCATTATGAGAGAGAGGCCCCCCCCACCCAGGGGGCGAAGGGGGTGGGGGGGCACACGCGGCTCCAGTGGCAACAAGAGGACCCCCCCTCTGCCCCCTCCCAAACCACAACGCCTCCCCCAACGCCCTAAATCCCAGCCCCCGCCCCCCCGCTTTCCCCCAGATCATCCATGTCACGAAGTGCCCGTGCTCAGGGCAGGGGGTGTCCCCCACCATGCGGGACACAGCGAGTTTCCCCCACCCAGACTGTCCCCCCCCCCAACAGACCAATCGCCCCCCCTGGGGGGCACCACCGGTGGGGACACACACACACTTCTCCTCCCAGGGCACCAACACCCAGCCCGGGGGTGCTGTGCAGGGGGGGCACACAGGCACCAGGCACAAGGCTGGTGGGGAACAGAGGCTGGGAGGGGGTTCAGAAGTTGGGGGGGGTCAGAAGTCGGGGTCCTCAGAGTCCCCGGGGGGCTCATCGCGGCCCCCCCAGACGAAGCGGTAATTGGCCTCCAGGGTCTGGTGCCGCCGCCGCTCCCGCTGCGCCTCCTCCGTGCCCTGCACCTGGGGGGGACACAGGGCATGGGGGGGACATGGGACGTGGGGGGTGATGTGGGCCAGGGGGAACGTGGGGAGGGGATATGGGCCAGGAAGGGGACACCGGACATGGGTGGGGGGACAGGGAGAGGGAACATAGGACATGGCAGTGGGAGAATATGGGAAACAGGGGACAAGGGACATTTGGGGGGTCAGGGGATGTGGGGGGTCAGGGAACGTGTGTAGAGGGGTCAGGAGTTGGGGAGCTGTCAGGATTTGGGTCGGGGAGGGGACAGAGGACGTGGTGATGGGGAGCCAGGGGTCAGGGGACACGGGGGGGGACAGAGAATGTGGGGTCCCTGTGTCCCCCCCTGCCTCAGTGTGTCCCCCCCAACCTTGTGTACCACCCCAGTTCCAGTGTCGTCCCTGTCCCAGTGTTGTTGTCCCCACCTCAATGTCCCGTCCCCCCCCATGTACGCCCCGTCCCTGCACCCCCCCCCTCGGTGTGTCCCCCCTCACCAGGATGCTCAGGAAGATCTCCTTGAGGTTCCTGGTCTCCTCCTCGCTCAGCCAGGGCGCCGCCTCCTCCTCCTGCCCCGCTCCCGCTGTCACGATCTTGATCTCGATTTTCCCTGTGACCGGCAGGAAGGTGATGAGGGGGGGAGGGGACAGGGGGAGCACCCCCCCGCCCCGTGTGTCCCCCAGCCCCTACCTTCAGCCCGCAGCCCCTCCTTGGCCAGCAGCTCCCGGACCTCGCTCTCAATGTGCTGGAGCTGGGGGTTGTCCTGGGGGGGCTCCCGGGGGCTCCCGTCCCCCCCTACCCTGCTCACCCGCACCCGCAGCCGCCCATCCCCTGGGGGGGTGGCCTTGACCTTCCTCCCAGCCCCCTCCTCATCCTCTTTCTGCCCCCCCGGGCTGGGACCACCCCCTTCCAGCTTGTCCATCAGGCGGTTGAGAGTGGAGGCCAAGGACTTGGAGGCCTGAGTCCGGTCAAACTCGCCCTTCAGCCCCTCTGTCTCCAGCTCGTCCTCCACCTGGGGGGAACAGGGGGGGTCGGGGTGATCACACGGGTCCCCAACACAACCAGGGGGTCTCCAGCCATCCAAGGGGTCCCCTTTGATGCCCACCTCATTGATGATGTTGTCAAACTCCTTCTCCATCTCACTCTTCACCTCATCCTTCAGCTGGGCCATCTGCTCCCGGGGCAGCAGAACTGACTCCAGCTCCTTCTCAAAGCCCCCCAGCACATCCTCATCTTCCTCCTCATCCTCCTCTTCCTCCTCCTGCTGCTCTCCCTCACCCACTGGGGGCTCCTCAGGGGCTGGGGGGTCTGGGGGAGCCTTTGCTGCCTCCTCCTCCTCACTCACCTTCTCCTTGGCCTGGAGGGAAAGTCCTCATGAAGATCCCTTGGTGTTGATGGGGAAACTGAGGCACAGAAGAGCTACCCTGGGGGGGGTCGGTTTGTCCCTGCCCTGGGGAGTCTCTCCCCAGCCTGGGGGGCATCACCCACCTTCTTGGTGCTCTCCCTCAGCTCCTCGATGAACTGCAGAAGGTCCCCAGGGCTCCTGATGACTTTGAAGTGGATTTTTTTCCGCAGATCTGTCACCAAAAGGGACATGGGGGAAGGGATGGGGATGGTGACAGCACTGGGGTGGGGGGGGGTGTGACACAGTGGCCACCACCCCTAGGCACACCCCACTGGGTGGGGACTCACCAGCCACCTGGCCACCGGCTGCCTTTGGGGACAGCTCCTCTGCCTGTGGGAGGGACAAAAGGTGACAAACGGCTCCTCTGCCTGTGACACCCCTATGGTGGCCCTGGGGACATCCCCGGGGACGCTGGGGACTCACACTGGCGCTGTCCTGCTGGCTGGTCACCTCCTGCACAGGCTCCTTGGCCCGGTCCAGCTCGTCCCCCGGCGCAGCTGGCACGGGAGAGGAGAGCAGGGGTGGCACCAGGTGGCACCACAGGTCCCCAAGCCACATGTCACCGCAGGGGGACGAGGGGATGGGACTATGGGGACACACAGCTGTGCTGTCACCACGGGGACAAGGGACACAGAGGAGACAGGGCAAAGAGGGGACATGTAACAGTGGGGACAAGGAGAGGAGGGGACACAGCTGTGTTGTCACCATGGGGGTAAAAGGACGGGGGGGACATGGCTGCACTGTCCCCATGGGGGTGGGGAGGGGGGCAGATGTGGGGGTGACAGGACCCTGGAGGAAGGGGACACGTGGGGGTGACAGGATGGGGCTGTGGCCATACCATCACCACGTGCCCCTGGTGCTCCCTCGCGGGGCTGCAGAGGGGTCTGGGGGGAGGTCTCCCCGTCCCTCTCCCCCCACAGCCTCGTGTCCAAGCTCTTGAGCTCCTCCGAGATTTCCTCCACCTTCCGCTTGGTGTCCGCTGAGAACACAAGATACCGTGTCACCCCCCCGTGCCGCCGTGTGTCCCTCCCCCCCACTCCCCGTGTCCCCAGCACTCACACACTTGCTGCCGCAGGTACTGGCCGTACTGGGCGGGGCTGAGCGCGGGGTGGCAGCGGATGGGGCGGGGGGCGGCGCGGGGCGGGCGCAGGGCCGGGTGGGGGCAGAGCCGCCCGGTCTGCACCGTCAGCACGTACCGGCAGGACTGCGGCTCGTCCACCCGCGCCAGCCGGTCTGCGGCCCCCTCCTCACAGACAAACTGTGGGGAACACGGGAGGAGCTGGCACCGGGGAGGGGGTGGGGGTAGGACTTGGGGATCAGCACAGTGGAGACACATGAGCCGTAATGAGGGTGTGGGTGTCGATGTGCTGGGGACACGGGTGTCACTGTGGCAAGGACACGGGTGTCACTGTGATGGAGGGGATGGGGTGTCACTGTGGGGGAGATGCAGGTGTAACCATGGTGGAGACACTGGAGTCACCGTGGTGGGGACACGGGTGTCACCACGATGACGAAAGGGGTGTCACTGGGCTGGGGGGACACAGGTGTCACCAGGGTGCTGAGGATACAGGTGTCACCACAGTGGGGGGACGAGGGTCCCAGGTCTCACCCGCACTTCGGCCTCGCGGGCGCGCCCGGTCAGGTCGCAGCGGGAGCCGTTGACGTAGCTCTGGCTGTGGTAGCGCCTCAGCCGGTGCTGCTTGGAGGCCTGGGGGGAACAGGGAGAAGCAGGGTGGGGACAGGAACCCTCCCGGCTCCTGAGGGGGGCTGGGTGAGGGGACAGCAGTGTCCCCAAGGCGGGGGAAGCCCAGACCTCAGCCATTTCCTTGTCCCAGTCCAAGGCTGACTGGTAGTAGCCGAGAAAGAGGATGTCTCCTTTGATCTCTGACTCTGCAGGAGGGACACAGCAACGGGGAGACATCAGGGACAATCTGCCCCCTCTCCCACCTCCCCAGGGACCCCTCCCACACCACCGTGTCCCCTCCATTTTCACCCTCCATGTGGTACTGCTGGATGTGTCTCCCATAGCAGAACTCGTAGGTCCACCAGTCCTTTGTCTGGGAGAGAGGCAGGAAAAGCCCTGGGATGAGGCAGGAGGGCCTGGGGGGTGAACCCAATGTCCCCCCCCCGTGACCCCCTCGCACACACCTTGACGAGGCAGGGGGCAGCTGCCATGGGGCGCAGGAGCTCGGTGACACCGGAGCCGTTGTAGAGCCGAGACTCCTCCTCGGGGTCAGGGGTGGTGGGCGGGGGGAGGTGACACTCGTAGAGCTGCTTGAACTTGGAGGCCACGGTCACCACGTCCTCTGCCTGTCGCTGGAGGGGACACGGCAGGGGGACACACATGGCAGTGACACGGGCACGAAGTGTGGGGGACATGCCCATCACTGCTGTCCCCTCCTCTCCCCCAGCCAGGAGCCGTTGGGGGCCTCTGGGCCAGCCCGAGGGTCTCACTGGGACTGGACCGGGGGATGAGTCCCTCTCTGCCCTCTTCTGAGCAGCCCCCCCGAGCCATACAGGGTGCCCAGGGTTACCGTGAACCCCGTCCAGCCTCCCGGGGGCTTCTCGGTGGCCTCTGCCTGCTCAAAGTCACCCGGTGCACGACAGTGGCAGAGCCCCCCCCCCCCCGCCACCAAGCGCGGGGAGTTGACCAGTCCCCACCCTCGTCCCCACCCTCGTCACCCAGGAAGGGACTTTGCCTGCTGGGGACACGGAAACCACCCAGGGACACGGAAGCCGCGGGTGCCAGGTGGGTGCTGGGGAGGGTCACGGCCCCTGCGCCCCCACAGCTCCGGGGGCGCAGCTCAGAGGAGGGGACTGAGAGACCCGGCCCCGGTCTGGCCTGGTGATCCCCCCGATACCGACACCTCCCTGGTTCCGCTTCCTCCCCGACTTCCCGGCCTCACCCCGGGCCGGTGCTTCCCCCCGGGCAGGGCCCCGGGCAGGTCCTCCCACCCCGGTACCACTCCCGAACCGGCACCGGGTCCCGGCGGGGACACCAGCCCGGTGTCCCTGATCACCAGTCGGTGCTCCCGCTCCAAACCCGGGTCGGTGCTTCCGACCCCCAGCCGGTGCCCTCGTGCACGAAACGACTCCAGGCTGGTGTCCTCGCCCCGGTAGAGCCCCCCAGACCAGAATTCGTGATCCCCAGCCGGTACCTCGGCCCCGGTAGGGACCCCAGGCCGGTGCCCCCGGCACGGGAATGATCCCGCGCAAGTTTCCCCAACCCCAGGCCAGTATCCTGACGCTCAGCCGGCGTCCCCGGATCGGTAAAGACCCCGGGGTAGTGCCCCCGCCCCCGGTAGTGCCCCCGCCCCCGCCGGTGCCCGTCACCGCCGCGGCCCACCTGCCCGGCCAGCACGGGCTCGGCGAGGATCTCCAGCCCGTACTTGAGCTCGCTGAGCTCCTGCAGGTTGAGGGCAGCGCGGACCCCCCGCAGCGGCCGCCCCGGGCCCAGCACCGCCAGCACCACCAGCAACGCCGGCCCGGGCCCCGGGCCCCGCCGCGCCGCCATCTTTTCCCTGCCGTTCGCCGCTTCCGCCCGCCGCCTCCCCGCGCTCGCCCCGCCCACGGCGCTGAGGGCGGTGGTTGGTCCGTCCGCCTGTCCGTCAGCGCAGCTCTCCGCCGATTGGTCAGAGTGCGGGGGGACGGCACCGACGCTGAAGCCACTATGGGAGGGCGAAGGCGATTGGGCTGAGTCAGCGCGGTCGGCAGCCAATGGCGAGGCGGGGGGGGGCCGGCCCGCTCTGACGTCCCCGCCGGAGCCCTTAAAGGCGCAGAGCGGCTTCCCATTGGCTGAGCGGGATGCAGGAGATCCCCGCGAGCTGATTGGCCGAGAGGGGACCGAGCATCCCGGGGATGGGGGGGGGGGGGGGGGTTTGTCACATGATTACCGGAGCCGGGAGGAGGGGCTCGGGCCCCTCCAGGGTGAGACCCCACGCTCTGCTCACCTCCACCCCAGACCCCGACCCGGCCGGGGGGCGCAGTGAGGCGCAGACACCCCCAAATCTCCCCAAATCCTCCAGTACCCCCCCCCCAGCTCCCCAAACCTCCCCTCAGCCTCCCCAAACCTCTTCCCAGGACCTCCCAGCACCCCCCAACTCCCTCGATCCCACAGCCCCCCTCCACCCGAATTCCCCCAGCCCTCCCCGAACCCCCAGACCCCCCAGCACTCCCTCAACCTCCCCTAGACCCCCCCCACGACCGTTCCCAAAGCCCCCTCAACCCTTCCCAGCATTTTTCTAGCCTCTCCCGCCCTCCCTGAGCCTCCTCACCCACTCCCAGAACCCTCCAGCACAATTCCAGTCCCCCCAGACTCCCCCCCACCAGTGTCCCCCAAGCCCTCCCAGACACCTCAGCACACTTCCAGGCCCTCCCCGAGTCCCCCTAGCACCCCCCCCAGACATCCCTCAGAACCCCCCCCCAAACCCCTCCCAAAGACCCAGCAACCCCCCAATCCCTCCCAGAACCCCTCCTGACTCCCCCTTAGGTCCCCTGAGCCCCCCAACTCCCCCTGCCCCCCACAGCTGTCAGCCCCCAGCCCTCCCCCCCCCTCCCCAGGGCACAGGCAGCCCGGTCCCGTCCCCCACCCTGTCTCTCCCCCACCCCCTCCAGCTCAATGGGGCCGTTGTGCTTCCCACGCGTGGGCACAAAGCCCGGCCTGTGGCAGCCGGGGGGGTAGATTCCCCAGCCCCTCCCTTCCCGAGGCAGCCCCGACCTCCCCCCCTCGAGCCGATGCGACGGTGACAGCGGCGGCCGCCCCCTCCCAGCTTTGTGTCCCCCCCCCTCCCCGGGGCTGCGGCGCTGCCGTTCCCGGTAGGGGCCACCGGGGGCGCGCTGCCCATCTCCCCCCCCCCTCCGCTGCCGGTGCCGGTTCCGATGCGCGGCCGCGAAGCGCCGGGACCCGCCGGCGGAGCCAGGTAGGGCCGGAGCGTCCCGGCGCTTCCACCCCCCGCCTTTGTCACGACATGTCGCGGACTGGGATGGCACCTGCCGCCGCCCCACGGCCCCGCCATCGTCGTCGTCCCCGCCACCATCCCCCCCCCGCACCCCTTCGTTACCCCCCAGTACCGCCGGGCCCTCCCCAGGACATCCCCAGCCCCCCTTCCCCGCAGCCCCCAGCCTTGCTGACCCCCCCAACCCCCATCCTCTGCACCCCCTCAACCTGCGCCCCCGCATCTCCTGGGTCTCTTGGTCCCCCCACCCCCATTTCCTCCCCCAAAACCCCGCAGGACCCTCCCTGCTTCCCCCATCCCACGGACCGCCCCAGCATCCCCCCCCAGGCCACGGAGTTCCCCCCTTCCCGATTCCCCTCAACATCCCTCCCTGCTCTCCCCTTACCCCGCCCCCCCCCCCAAACACCCCCAGCACCCCCCCCCCCGCCCTCTGCCATTGCCAGACATCCCCCCCCCCCAGCTCTGCCTCCCCCTCTCCCCTTTAATCCCCCATCCTTGAACAAAGCCCCCCAGTCGGGAGGGGGTGCGGTGGGTCTCCGCCTGCAGCCGTGTCCCTGGGGGAGGAGGTGTGGGGTAGTAGGACGCGGGGTCTCCTCCACAGGGGGAGGTGCTGCCCTCCCCTGCCCCCAACGCTGTCCCTGTGTCCCCCTCCCCAGGCCGGTGTCATCGGGGGCAGAGCCATGAGCGTGGGCTGAGACCCTCCGACCCCGACCCCCCCCCCCGGGATCCTTACCCACCCCAAGGTGAGGGCAGGGGAGGGGTCACTGGGAGGCACTGGTGCAGACTGGGGGAACTGGAGGACATTGGGGTGGACTGGGGGGGCATTAGCGGGACTGGGGGCAATGGGGGGGGGCGGGGAGGGGGGCAGTGGGGCAGATTGGGAGGGCAACGGGGGGCAGTGAGTGGTACTGGGGGCACTGATTTGCTCTGGTGTCCACTGGTCTGTGCTGGGTTGCACTGGGAGGAGCTGGGAGCGCTGGGAGGCACTGGTCTGTGCTGATTTGCGTTGGGTTGCACTGGGAAGCACTGGGAGCACTGAGGGGTGGTGGGGGCAATAGGTTGAATTGAGAGGCACTGGTTTGCACTGGTTTGCATTGGGGGCGCTCGTTTACACTGGGGGGCGCTGGTGACACTGGTTTGTACTGGGGTGAGTTGGGAGGCATTGGAGGCGCTGGTTTGCACTGGGGCTATAGGTTGAACTGGGAGGCACTGGTTTGTGCTGGCGTGCACGGGGGGGTCGCTGTGCTGCAGCACTGGCGGCCCGGGGGTCCCTGGGGTCATTGGCGTCCCTGTCCCCCCAGCCCCCGGCAGGATGCGGGGGGCCCCCCGCCCCCTGTGCCTGCTGCTCCTGGGCACGGCTGCTCTGGCCGCGCTCCTGCTGCTCCGCACCCCCAAGGGCCCCCCCAGCGCCGGCCCCCCCCGCCTGCCGCCCCCCCCGCTGCCCCCCCCCCGCCCGCTCCTATCCCCACGTGCCCTTCCGCCTCAAGGAGGAGGTGATGGAGTAAGAACCCGCACCGGCACCGGGGGGGGGCAGGTGGGGGGGAAACTGGGGGGAGGGGGCAGCTCGAGGGGGCATCGGGGGGGGGGAGCTATGGGTGGGGGGCAATTATGGGTGGGAGGCACGTGGGGGGGGGGGTATCAGGGAGAGGGAAACTATGGGGGGGTCAACCAATGAAGGGGCATCTGGGGGAAGCACCGGGGGGGGGGGCACCTATGGGGTGCAACTTGAGGCAGCATCTGGGGGGGAGTTATGGGTGGGAGGTAATTATGGGAGGGGGCACCTTAGGAGGATACACCTGTTAGGGGGGCACCCATGGATGGTGGCACTCATGGAAGGGTTGGGGGTCCCATGGGGTGGGGCCACCCCGAGGGGGGGCACCCTGGGGTGGTGGGGGGTGGGTGACTATGTGGAGGGGGGGCACCCTGGGGTGGGGTGATGGGAGGGGGTTGGTGGCAGGTGGGTGACAAGGTGGGGGGTGGCGTGGTGTCCTGTCCCTGTCCCCCCCCCGGTAACAGGGGGGTCCCGGGCAGGTTGCTGCCCCGGAACGGCTGCTCGTGCCAGGCCGAAGGGGGGGGGCTGGCGCTGCCCCTCCCCCTCCCCCGGCAGCTCTTCGGCCTCGGCCCCCCCGTGGATTTCGCCAGCGCTTTCGGGCCGGGGGAGCGGGGGCGGCTGCAACGGGAGCGGGAGCGGGAGTACGAGAGTTACCGGCGGCGGTGAGAGGGGACAGGGGGCTGGGGTGCAGGGGGAACAGGGGGGAGAGTGGGACACGGGGACAGCAGGGACAGGACAGAGGGGACGGGGTTGACACGAGGGCAGGGGGAGACACAAGATCAATGTGGGGCAGGATGAGACCCCCGGGGCAGGGGGTGTGGGGCAAGGTGCTGTGGGGGAGGGTGCTGGGGTCAGGGGCTGTGGAGCAGGGTGCTATGGGGCAGGGGTTGTGCCCCCCGCAGGGTGCTATGGGGCAGGGGCTGTGGAGCAGGGTGCTATGGGGCAGGGGCTGTGGAGCAGGGTGCTATGGGGCAGGGGTTGTGCCCCCCGCAGGGTGCTGACTCCCGCTGATCGCCTGCTCATCGTTCCGGCCAATTCCCCCCTCGAGTACCCGGCCCAGGGGGTGGAGGTTCGGCCTCTGCAAACGATCCTGGTGCCCGGTGAGGGGCGGGGGGGGCACCAGGGGGGAGGTGGGAGATACAGGGGGGCACGGGGAGGGGGGGAACAGGGGCGGGGGGGGCACGGGGGGAAGTGTCCAGGGTGTAGGAGTGGAGCTCAGGGGGGGAACAGGAGCGGGGGGGGAGGTACGAGGAGCAGGGGGGGGGGGCACAGGGGCGGGGGGAAGTGGGCGGGAGGGCAGAGGAGTGGGGGGTGCACGGGGGGCATGGGGGGAGGAGGGGCAACAGGGCATTGGGGGCACAGAGAAGGGGGGCAGAGAGGCAGGAGGGGAACGAGGGCGCGGGGCGGGGGGCAGGGGGAGGAGCTGCTGGACAAGGGTGGTCTGGGAGCCCCCAGACCCACTCACCCCCCCGTGTCCCCGCAGGGCTCAGCCTGCAGGCGGGGGGCAGGGACCGGTACCAGGTAAGAGCGGGGCCGGGGGGCGGGGCCACATGTGGGCGGGGGAGGGGGACCCTGCCCCGGATCCCCACCAGTGTTGCCACCCCCGTCTCCCTCCCCCCGTCTCCCCTCTATGCCCCCCCATATTTCCCCCTGTCCTCCCGTGTCCCCCCAATGTGCCTCCCCTGTGTCCCCCCCATCCCCCAGTCTTCTCCCCATGTCCCCCTTGTCTGTCCCTCGTGTCCCCCCAATATCCCTCATGTCCCACACGCCACCCTTTGTCCCCCCAGTGCCCCCCCATGTTCCCCTCATGTCCCTCCATGTCCCCCATGCCCTCCCCGTGTCCCCCCAGGTGAACCTGACGGCCACCCTGGGGACCCTGGCGGTGGCAGCCGAGGTGGAGGGGGTGTCACGGCAGGGGGAGGGGCAGCCCCGCCTCTCCTTGTCCTCCCCCCACCTGGACCACCTGAACCGGCAGCTCCAGTTTGTCACCTACACCAACACCCGCTTCCACCCCGACACCGCCGACATCCGTGGGTGGGGGACACGGGGGGCGGGGGGTCCCTCCACGGGCCAGACACGTGGGGTGCCATGGGGGGATATGAGTGGGGGTGAACCTGGGTGGGTGGTGACCCCACGGGTGGGACCTGGTGGCTCCTGGTCTTTTGGGTGCCAGGGGTGGGATTTGAGGGGTGCTGACCCCGTGGGTGGGTCCTGGGTGGGTGCTGACCCCCTGGGCGGGTCCCGCGGGCTGGGTGGGCACCCCCACCCAAGTCCCCGTCCCCCCACAGTGCGGTTTTGCACCCCCGGGCACGAGGCCACCTTCACCATCCGCATCCGTCACCCGCCCCCCCCCCGCCTCTACGGCCCCGACCCCCCCCGGGGACAGTTCCGTGGATGGGGGTGAGTCCGGGGCCCCCGTGCCCCAGTGCTCCCAGTGTGCCTGCCTGATGCTCCCGGTGTGCTTCTCCCAGTGCTCCCAGTGCTCCCAGTGTGCCTGCTCAGTGCTCCCGGTGTGCCTGCCTAGTGCTCCCAGTGAGCCCCTCCCAGTCCTCCCAGTGCAGTTTCCCAGCTCTCCCAGTCCTCCCAGTGGGAGTTCCCAGCCCTCCCAGTTCTCCTAGTGCAGGTCCCCAGCCCTCCCAGCCCAGTTCCCCAGTCCTTCCAGTGTGTGTGTCCCAGCCTTCCCAGTTCAGGAGTCCGAGCTCTCCCAGTGCAGATCCTCATCCCTAGTAGTGCAGATTCCCAGTCCTCCCATTATGGGTCCCCAGTCCTCCCAGTGCAAATCTCCCGCTGTCCCAGTGCAAGTCTCCAAACCTCCCAGCCCTCCCCCTGCGGGACCCCGGCCCTCCAAGCCGCCCCCTGACCCGCCCCCCCACAGGGTACAATGTCACGGCGCTGGTGACAATCGCCACCAAGACCTTCCTGCGCTATGACAAGCTGCGGGCTCTGATCTCCAGCGTGCGGCGCTTCTACCCCAGCGTCACCATCGTGGTGGCCGATGACAGCCCCCAGCCCGAGCCCCTGCAGGGCCCCCACATCGAGCACTACCTCATGCCCTTCGGCAAGGTGGGGGCTGGGGAGGTCGGGGGGGCTGGCAGGGGGTGGGACCCAGGGAGGGGGAAAAGGGGAGGGGGACACGGAGGGGCTGGCAGGGGGTGGGACCCAGGGGGAATGGAGGGGCTAGCGGGGGGTGGGATCGAGGGCTGGGGCCGGGGCAGCCTTGGGGCGGGCACTGACCGGGCCCCCCCCAGGGCTGGTTCGCCGGGAGGAACCTGGCGGTGTCGCAGGTTGTCACCAAGTACGTGCTGTGGGTGGACGATGATTTCATCTTCACCCCCCGAACCCGCCTGGAGCGGCTGGTGGAGGTGCTGGAGAAAACCAGCCTGGACCTGGTGAGGGGGGAGCTGGGAGGGGGGCGCTGGGTGGCACTGGGGGGGCTGGAGAGAACCAGCCTGGACCTGGTGGGGGGGCACCGGGGGGCACTTGGGGGAGGGGCACCGGTGGCCAGTGGGTCCCCGTGCTCTGGGTAGGGGGGTCCTGCTGTCCCATGTCCCGTGTCTGGAGCTGGTGGGTGCCCCAGTGCCCCCCAGTGCCCCCAGTTCCAGGAGCTGTGCCCGTGCCCCGCATCCCCCCGCGCCTGATGCCAGGGGTGCCCCAGTGCCCGCCCCCCCAGTTTTCTGACACGACGCTGGGGGGGTCCCGGTGGGGCCGGGAGGGCTGGGGGGGGTTAGGGGTCCTGGGGGATGTGGGGGGGGAGAGGTGGGGGCAGTGCCTGGTGTCACCTGCTGGTGCCCTCCGCCCCAGGTGGGTGATGCTGGGGGGGTCTGTGGGGGGGGTCTCAGTGCCCGGTGCCCCCGCAGGTGGGCGGGGCGGTGCGGGAGATCACGGGCTACACCACCACGTACCGGCAGCGGCTGAACGTGCGGGGCGGGGGCGCGGGGGGGGACTGCCTGCGGACCCGGCCCGGTTTCCATCACCGCCTCCCGGGCTTCCCCGCCTGTGTCGTCACCGACGGCGTCGTCAACTTTTTCCTGGCCCGAACCGACAAGGTCCGGCAGGTCGGGTTCGACCCCCGGCTGCGCAGGGTCGCCCACCTCGGTGAGGGCGGGGGAGGGGGAAGGAGGGGTGGGGAGAGCCGGGATGGGTTGTCCCGGGGGGGTCTGGGGGAAACAGGGTAAGAGGGTGGGAGTAACAGGAAGGGGTGTCCAAGGGTGCGGGGGGGGGGGGGGGGTCCATCTTTGTTGGAGCCGGGAAGGGTAGAGGGCGGGGCGGGGGTCTCGGAAAGGGGTGTCCAGGGGTCTTGGAAGAGGTGTCGGGGGGGGTCCTTAGGGCGGGAAGGGTTCCCACCGGGAGTGTGGGGTTGGAAAGGATGTCCAAAGGTGTTTGGGGGGGGGGGTCCTGTGGGGCGTGAGGGGCTGGCAGGGGGGACACCTGCAATGGGGTCACCGGGGTTCTGGAGGGGAGGGGCACTGAGACGCTGAGAGAAAAGTGGGGGACACTGGGGGTGCTGAAGGCCCCCAGTGCTGAGCCCCTTCTGGGGCCTGTCCCCCCTCCCCTGCGTTTGTCACCCATGGGCTGGGGGTGTCCCAGCTGGGAGGGGTCTGGGTGTCCCAAGGGGGTCCAGGGGGTGCCGAGATGGGGGGTGTTGGGGTGCCGGGTGGAAGGGGACGAGTGTCCCAGGGCACATCCAGGGTGCCAGGGGTGGGGAATGTCTGGGGTGTCACCGGGGGGGGGTTCAGTGTGTCAGGGTGCCGGGGGGGGACTGTGGTGCCCCACGAGGGCAGTTCAGACATGGGGTCCCCTGAGGAGGCCCCAGAGCCCCCCCAGCAGCACTGAGCCCCTTTTGGGGTATCTGTGTCCCCCCCAGAGTTCTTCATCGACGGTCTGGGTGTGCTGCACGTGGGGTCATGCGAGGACGTGGTTGTGGATCACGCCTCGAAGCTGTCGCTGCCCTGGGGGCGGGGGGAGGGGGAGCGGCAGTACGCCCGGTACCGGTACCCGCCCCCCCGCGACCCCAGCGTGCGCCTCAAGCAGCGACTCTTCTTCTTCAAGAACCGCCTCAAGTGCATGAGCGGCAGCTAGACCGGGGCCACGGGAGCCACCGGGGGCACCTCCCCCGCTCCCCCGGGCTGCCCACGAGGGCCACTGCCAAGGGACACCCCCCAGGGACACCGCCCCCCCCCGGTCACTTCCATGGGCACCCTGAGGGCGACCCCCCAGGGCCACCCCCGAGGGCCGCCATCATGGGCCAGCACTGGGGGGCAAACCCAGGGTCGCCCCTCAGGGTCCCGGGCAGTGACCCCCCAGGGCCACCCCCCCGCCCAAAGGGCCTCCCGAGGACCCTGGAGCGCCCCCCTCCTCCGTCCCCCCCGCGGTGTTTTTAGCTCTTTTGTACTTTGGGGGGTGGTGGTGGCGAGGGGGGGAACACGACAACCCGGGGGGACCCCCCACGGTACTGAGGTGTCCGGGTGACCCCCCCGCCTTTTTTGCCCCCCCCCCCCCATCACTTTTCTATGATTCAGCCCCTCCCCCCGCGCTGCCGCCAGGATTTTTGTGCCAAGTCTCGGCCCCTCCCCCTCCCGGGACCCCCAGGGCCGGGATGGGGGGCGGGGCTCCCCCCCCGCCCTTTTCTACCCAATGAACCGTGAGATTTTAATCAGACCGGACGTGCCGCTTCCTTCCCCGGCGCGGGGGGGTCTGTCCTCAGGGGGTGGGTGCGCGGGGCTCAGCCATGAGCCCGGGGGGTCTGCGGGGCCCCAGAGGGGCCGGGTCCAGGGGGGTCTATGAGCGCTTGAGGCTCCCGTGGGGTCCCGGGACCCATCACTGCTCCCGGAAGCTCCGCCCCCGCCCCGCCCCCACTTCCGCCCCGGGGCGTTTCCGCCGTCGCGCGCCAGTGACGCCACCTCTCCCCGGCAGCCAATCAGCGGTGGCGGCCCCGCCCCCCGTCACCCCTTGACCCCGGCGTGGCGCGGAGCTCTGACGTCACCGGCGCGCGCCGCGGCTCGGGATGCAGCGGGCGGCGATCGGCGCGTGCGGGAGGGTGAGGGGGGGGGACCCCGGGACCTTCTCGCGGCCTGGGGCACGTTCCCCCCCCGGGGCGACCCCCCCATCCCGGCACCGCCCCCTGCACCTCCCCCCGCCCCCGGGCCCCGCCCCCCATTCGGGGATCCTCCCTATCCCGGGACCCCCGGGACCCCCTCCTGGGATCCCCCTGCTCTGTCCCCGGGGCCTCTCCCTGCCTCCCAGAGCCTTCCCGGGCTTCCCCCGCCGCGGGGGGGTCCCGGTTGCTGGCTCACCACCCCCCCCCCCCCGCTTAGGCCCCCCCGGCCCGGTTCTTCCGTGCTGCCCGCCCGGTGCTGGCGGCGGACAAGGAGGCGCTGCTGGAGCTGCGGCGGCGAACGGGGCTGCCCTTCGTGCAGTGCCGGGAGGCGCTGCAGCGCTGCGGGGGGGACCGCGGAAAGGTGGGGGCGGCACCAGGGCAGGTGGGAGACTGGGGGGGGAACGGGGAGGAGGGGGAAGTGGGTGCAGCAGGGAACGGGGGGGGAAGGGAGGGGGCAGGTGGGAGACACGGGGGGGACGAGAGGGGAATGGGGGGGATTGAGGGGACTGAGGGGGGGGGGCAGGTGGGAGAGACCAGGAAGGAGACCAGGGGGAGGGGGACTGGGGGGGCAGGTGGGGGTGACGGGAGGGGGAAGGGGTTGTGTGGGGTGGAGGGAACTGAGGGAAGGAGTTGGGGGGTCAGGGACACACACACACACACACGACATGACGGGGGGCAGGGTAATGGGAGGGAGGGGGAAAGGGGGGCTGGGAGGGGGAGAACCAGGTGGTGATGTGGGTGGGACACCTTTGGGGGCGGGGTGAGGGGACCTGGAGGAGGGGGGGGAGCAGGAGGGAGGAAGCTGGGGTGGGATGACACCTGGAGGGGGCACAACTGGGGGGAGGGAGACACTGGGGGAGGGCACAGCCAGGGGGGATCTGGGGGTGGCCGGGAGTTAGGAGGGGATGTGGGGGAAGCAAGAGGGGGAGCAGGGGAGGGCTCAGGGTGGGTTGCAGTGACCTGGGGGTGTGTGACACCCCTCCGTGACCCCCCTCTGTGACCCCCCCTCGTGTGCCCCAGGCCGAGGCCTGGCTGCAGGATCAGGCCCAGCAGAGGGGCTGGGCCCGGGCCAGCATCCTCAGGGGGCGACCGACCCCCCAAGGGCTGGTGGGGCTGCTCCGGGAGGGGACAGCGGCTGCCATGGTGGAGGTGGGTGACACTGGGGGTTGCGGGGGGCACACGGGACTCCCCCCTGCCCCCAGCTGACTGACACCCCCCCAGGTGAACTGTGAGACCGATTTCGTGGCCAGGACAGGCGAGTTTCAGCAGCTGGTGGAGCTGGTGGCTGTGGCCACCATGGGCCACTGCCGGGCCAGCAAACAGGCCACTGCCTGTGACAAGGTGAGGGGGGGTTAAGGGGGTTGGGGGGCACCCACCCAGGACTCCCCTCAGAGCTGCCCAAAAACTTTCATTCCCCTTCCCCCCTGTCTGGCAGCACCTGCTGCAGGAGGAGGAGCTGATGCAGCTGCGGGGAGAGCCGGGGGGGGCTCTGCTCAGGGAGCAACTGGCACTGGCCATGGGTGAGTGGGGGGGGGGGCAGAAACCCCCAGAGGGAAGCAAGAGAGCCCAAGAGGGGGGGCAGAAGCCATGGTGGGGAGGAACTGCAGGAACGTGAGAAACCACTGGGGGGGGGGGAGTGAGAAACAAGGGAGGGGAGCAGAAACTGTTCGGTGTGGGGGCAGAATAGGGGCATAAACTCCTGGGAGGGGGAGTAGAAATTCCAGGGGGATCCAGAAGCCGGGGGGGGAGGGGCAGAAAGTCCTTGCAGGGGGCAGAACATCCTTAGTGGGGAGTGCAGAAAATCTGAGGAGGGGTAATGGGAGAAACTCCTGGAGGGGGGGGAGAGAAACCCTGAGTGGGACAGATAGACCTGGGGGGGGGGGCAGAAAATCCTGGGGCAGGAAAAGAAACCCCCGCGGGGGGGTGACCAGAGCCACATCTTGGGGACAAGGATGTGGCTGGGGATTGATTTGGTGGGGGGGGGATGGGGCAGGACCCTCCCCCTAATTTAACCGCACCCCCCACGTTCCAGGGAAGCTGGGGGAGAAGCTGAACCTGCGCCGGGCCGGGTGGCTGCGGGTGCCAGAGGGGGAGGGGCTGGTGGCCACCTACACCCATGGGTGGCTACCAACGGGCCCTGCCCCTGTGGTCATGGGCACCTACGGGGCTTTGGTGGCCCTGGGGGTGACAGCAGAGGGGCCACCCCCCCCCCAAGCCACCCTGGAGGAGGTGGGGAGGAAGGTGGCTCAGCACGTGGTAGGGATGGCACCCACCTCCTTGGGGACCCCCCAGGACCCTCCCGGGGGCGAGGGGGAGACGAGGCTGCTGGCCCAGGGGTTCCTGCTGCAACCCGAGGTGACCCTGGGGCAGTGGGTGCGGGAGCAGGGGGGGGCGGTGGCCGTGAGGGGCTTCCTGAGGTTCCAATGTGGGGAGGAGACCGGGGAGGGGGAGGCACAGAGTGGGGAGGGGACCCGGGATGTGACAACAGTGGCGGGATAGGGTGAGGAAGGGGAGGTCCCCACGGACTGGGGACGGGGGGTCAGCCCCACAGGGTGGGGGGGGCTCAGGCCCACAGATCGGGGGTGGTCATGGAGGGGGTGTTACTGGGACCCCCCCCCCCCCCATGTGTCCATGGGTGAGACACAATAAAGCTGTGAAGGAACCGACCCGAGTGGTTTGTGGGAACTGGGACTGCCCCCCCAAAGCCCCTCCCCCCCATCCGCCTGTACCTCCCGCACTTCCCCCCCCCGCAGCCGCCACCACTTTCTTTAATTTCTTTAATGGTAAATCAGTAAAAAAGTCCAAAAATATCGGTGAGGGGCAAGGGAGCTGCAACCAGGCCCCCCCGAAAGGCGCGGGGGGGGGCAATTCGACACACCGGGACCACTTGGGGGGGGCACTTTCTGGCTTCCCTGGGCTGAGCCAGGGATGACACCAAGGGGGGGTCCCAGCCCGCGCCCCATTCCCAGCCCCATCTTGGCACCGGGCGGGGGGAGTTACGGTAGAGGTGCGACCCCCCCCGCCAGAGGACCCTGCGCACTGATGGGGTAGGGGGTGACACCGAGCAGAGGGTCTGGGGTCCACGCGAGGTGACAAGTGGTGGTGGCAGTGGGGGGGGAGGGGTCACACGGGGGACATGACGGGGGGGTCAAAGGGTCACCGGCGGCCAAAAGACGTGTGCTGGCCCCCCCGCCCCCAGGACCGCCACCCTCTCCCCCACCCGCCGCGACGTCACCGGCCGCCTCCCGGGACAAGTAACCGGGAACAGGCCGGGCTGGAACAGCCTATCCTGGATTACTTGAACCGGGCCGCGGCCGCGCTCCGCTGCCCCCCGGGACTCCCCCGCCCCCCCCCGGGAGCCCCGCCGAGACCCCCACCCCCCCGCCCCGCTGGTCCCGGGAGCGGGAAGTGAAGAGGCATTAATGGGGGGGTCACGGTAAGGGAGAGGCCATGGCAGGGGGCATCGAGGAGGGGGTGACAGCGAGGGGGGAGGACGGTGTGTGTGGGGGGTGACAATACGGAGGGGGCATTAACGGGGGGTCATTAGCGGGGGGTGACAGCAAACGGGGGGGTGTGACCGTGATGGGGGGCACACACACGCGCCGTCCCGCCCCCACCCCCCCAACCGGGGAGCTCCCCGCGCCCCCCCCGGTGCCCCCCCCCGGTACCTGCCGCTTCGGTCGCTGCGGATCCGGTGGGGGGGGGGGGGGGGGGGGGGGCCCGGGCCGCCCCGCGCGCGCCCACCGGAGGAAACGGGGCTGCGGCGGTTTCCAGGCCCCCCCGCGGCGGGGGGGGCACTCGAGGCGCGTCCGGGGCTTTGTTATTGTGTTATCGCCATTGGGGGGGGGGGGGGAGCCTTGAAACGGCCGCCGGGTGGTGATTGGCTGAGCGGCGGGAGGGGGCGTGGCCGAGGCGAGGGGATTGGCTGGGCAGTGGGAGGGGGCGGGGCCCGGCCGTGTTTACCTCGCAAGCGGTTGAGGCTCGGCGGGACGGGGCGGGGCCACGAGCGGGGGGCGTGTCCAGTGAACAGCTGTAGCCCCGCCCCCTCCGTCCCAGCAACGCCCTGAGCCCCCCAGTGCCCCTCAGTGTGTCCCCAGTGCCCCCCAGTGTGTCCCAAGTGCCCCCCAGTGTGTCCCCAGTGCGTCCCAAGTGCCATCCAGTGTGTCCCAAGTGCCCCCCAGTGTGTCCCAAGTGCCCCCCAGTGTGTCCCCAGTGCCACCCAGTGTGTCTCCCAGTGCCCCCCAGTGTGTCCCCAGTGCCCCCCAGTGTGTCCCCAGTGCCACCCAGTGTTTCCCCAGGGCCCCCCCAGTGCCCCCCAATGCCATCCAGTGTGTCCCCAGTGCCCCACAGTGTCCCCAGTGCCCCCCAGTGCGTCCTCAGTGTGTCCCCAGTGCCCCCCATTATCCCCAGTGCTCCCCAGTGTCCCCAGCTGAGGGGGTTTGTGACATTTGAGCCCCTTTTTTGCTTTTAAACTTGTCGAATTATTATTTCTCTTCAATAAGAAGCAAAACGGCCCCACCCGCCCCTCCTGGTGCCCCAAGTTCCTCCTGTCCCCCCCCCCAGTTCCCCCTATTTCCTCCCTGATTCCTCTTATTCCCCCCAAATTCCCCTTATTTCCCCATAATTTCTCCTATTTCCCCTCAAATACCCTCCCATTGTCCCCCAGTTCCACCCTGGGAATGCCCCAGTACCAGACTGGGCTCTGACTGGGGGCTCCGCCCCCGCCGCCCCGTTCTCACTCCCCATTGGCTATCTTCTTTGTGACGTCACAGAGGGGGGCAGAGGGGTGCCTTTTGGGGGGGAACACACAGACCCTCTGCCCCCCCCCCCCCCTTGTCCGCCTCTAATCGAATTATTCATCACATTATTGACTGAATTAACCTTCGTTCCCTTTTGAATTTGTAACCAAAAACTCGATCCTGGGGCTGGAATTTCCCATCAAATCCTACCCCAGATCCCAGCGTGGAAAAAAAAATCAGAAATATCAGGAATTCCCTAGGAAAAGGGAGCAGGAAAATTGATTTTTATTCTTCTTAGAACTTTTTAGAAATAATAATAATCTTAGAAATCAATTAAAATCAAATGAAGCTTTTCTGGGGAAATTCCATCTCTCTGTCCCATCCTCCTGGTATTGGAGAAGGTGCCAAGAAATCCAAAAAGGCTTTAATTGGGAAAAAGGTTGAATTAATTTGGGATTATTTAATTAAAGAAAAGGCCAGATTTGATTTGGGAAATGTGGATCAGAGTTGGAGTCTGTTGACCTTGAACTTCCTCCAGGTTTGGGCTCTGGGAGGGTCCAGGAAGCACATGAAAATTTTGGAAATTCCAGGAAAATGATTCAGTCCTGACTTGGGGTGGGAAATTCAGCTTTTAAATTGCAATTAATTTTAATTGCAATTAATTGAATTGAAATGGAAAAGAGCAGCTGCCTGCGCCCAGGTAGGGGGAGGCTCCAGGCTGGGAAAAATGGGAAAAATGCCATGGGAAAGAGGAGAAAATGAATCTTGGGGTGTGGGGGAATTGTCCCATGGGGGAGGTTGGATCTGTCAGAAATCATGGGAAAAAAATGGCTGATTATGGATGATCCAGAGGCCAGGAATGACCCCAGCCTCTCTGGGGCTTCACTTGGCTGTTCATGCCCTTCTCCTTCCTCTGGAAAATCCCTGGATCTCTGCTCTGTGCTCAAGTTTTCCAAGCATGGACTTTTCCTCAAATTAGGATTAATAAAAATCCACAGTGGCTTCACATCAAACCATCTCCACCAACCAGCAGGAACTGGAATAAAAATCAGGCAAATATTGACAAATTCCTTCCCTGATTGGAGCAACTATGAGGAGGGGGGAAAAATATCTTTGGAGGTACCTAAAGGAACCTCCTGGAGCCCAGATCTTCTCCCCTAGCACCAGATCTTCCTCCCACAGCACCAACCGCTCTCCCAACAGGTCCCTCCGATCCCTCCACCCTCCTCAGGAGAAATCCCAGTTCCCTGAGCGGGGCCCAGCTGCGTTTCCCATGGGATTCTGGGAATTCCTTTCCTCCAGGAATGCTGAGTCCGACCCACTGGGATCATCTGGGGATGGTCGTGTCGGCATCAACGTTGTCGAGGAGGAAAAGCTCCGGGTGGGCGGCGAATCCCAGGGAACGCTGGAAGAGGAAAAGGAAAAGGGTCAGAAATGGGAACAGCCTGAGGTGGACCTGGTTTAACGAGGCCCAAGTTCATCGGGGTTTAACGAAGCCCGAGTTCAAGAGGGTTTAATAAGGCCCAAGTTGAAGCCAGTTAAACAAAGCCTGGATTGATCAGAGTTTAAAGATACCCAAGTTGAGGAGGGTTTAATGAGGCCCAAGTTAATCAAGGTTTAATGACACCCAAGTTGAGCCTGATTTAATGAGGCAGAGTTGATAGGAGGGCTTAATGAAGATTGAGTTGAGGAGGAGGGTTTAATGAGGCCCGGGTTGATCAGGGTTTAACAAGGCCCAAGTTGAGGAGGGTTTAACGGCACCTGAGTTGAGCTCAGTTTAATGAGGCCCAAGTTTGATCAAGGTTTAAAAAAGCTTGAGTTGAGGAGTGTTTAAGGAGGCCCAAGATGAGGAGGGTTTAATGAGGCCAAACTTGAACCCAGTTTAATGAGTCCTGAATTGATCAGCATTTAATGAAGCCCAAGTTGATCAGGTTTAACGAGGCCCAGGTTGTCCATCCAAAGCCACATTACAGAGACTTTTCCACATGCCAGTAAAATCCCCCTGGATCGGAGCTCTCTGGAAATCCAGGGAGGGCTTTAACAAGGCTGGGCTACCATGAGCCATTAATTAATTAATTAATCGATCAGGGTTTACTGAGGCCCGAAATGAAGCCTGACTTGAGGAGTGTTTAATGAGGCCTAAATTGAGCCTGATTTAACAAAGCCCAATTTGAGGAGGGTTTAACGAAGCCTGAGTTGAGCCTGGTCTAATAAGACCCAAGGAAATTAATTATTAATTAAGCCCAAACAATTCATTTCCTCAGCAGGGAATCACTGAGGCCACCAGCAGCTGATGGTGGCCAACTGTCGCTTCCAGCATCAGCTTGTGCCAGCCCATCATTAATTACAGTCATTAAGCAGGTCATTAAGCAGCTAGGACCTGCTGCAAGGCCAATATTACTCCTATTTACCAGGAAATGGAGATACTGGAAGGGATCAACCCACAGGACGCTCTGAAAAAAACATTCCCTCCCACCAAACAGCCCCTCCACTCATCTAAATCAATTTCCTCCACAATTGGAATGAAACTTTGGGTGTTGACAGTCCTTAATTAGTTCTAAGTAATTACATGTGTTGGGTAATTAAGAGGAAAAGTTGTGGGGTGGTCGCTCGCCTCCTCTCAGGGGAATGAGGCTAAAGAAGATCCCATTGATGTTGACGATGGAGCTGGACTGGCCACCAATGTTCCTCACCAGGCAGAAATGGAACTCAAGGGCCCCCAGAGCATCGTGACAGACTCAGAAATTGATCAAACAAGAACAAAATATCCCAAAAGAGACACGAGGCACTCACAGGGCCTGGCTCCTTCCCCAGCTTGAGGGAAGATGGTGGCTCCAGGAGTATCCCCATGTCCCAGAGCTGGTGGCAGAAGCTGCCACTCCTCCTGTCCCTGCTGTCCCCGAGGAGTTTGAGATGGGAGAACATCAGCTCGTCCCTCTGACCTCCTGCAGCCCAGACCTGCTGGGTTCGGCTGGATTATCTCTGGAGTTAGAAGAGATTATCTCTTGATTTTGGATGGATTCTCCCTGGATGTAGGCTGGAACATCTCTGGATTTAGACCAGATTAACTCTGGGGTTACTCTGGATCATCTCTGGGGTTAGGCTGGAATACTCCTGGATTTAGGCTGGATTCTGTCTGGTTTAAAACAGCTCCAGCCCCACCCTTGGGCTGATTCACAGCTCAAGGAACCGCTCTGGCCAGGACAAAAACCAGGAAAATCCTTTTTTCCCCAGGAGTTGCTGGAGCTGTGTGCCCAGAGCACTGGGAGCAGCAGGATGGGCTGGATCCACCCACTGTGTCCTGGATCCCACCAGAAAAATCCCAGCGGGAAAGACGCCGAGTGGCCGGCAGCTCCAGGGACACAACCAGGGGCAAACCCACCAGACAGGCTGTATCTAGTGGGGAAGGGCAGAAACACCCTCTGAAAGCACATCCAAGGGCCTTGGAGCTGGGGGGGGGAGGTGTCTCATTCCAGCTGGGAATTCTGAGCAAACCCCACCCCCCAAAAAGAAAAAAAAAAAAAAAAAAAAAAGACCCAGAAAGCCAAGGTGGAAAAGTCTCTGACTTTTAATTGTGAGGTCGTTTCTACAACTGGTTTGGGTGGGGCATAAAATCAATTCCATGCGGAACAGAAGCCAAGGATGAGAAATGAATTCTGAAGAGCCATGAAAATCTCCTCTGATCCCCAGGAAAAATCCCAAATACTGGAAAATCTGGATAGAAACCTGGTGCTGAGGGCACGAACACAGCTCCAGAGAAGCCACCCCCACCCTCAGTGTGTGGCTGCAGGTATAAAACCTCCAAGAGTTAAGGAAGGGGGAGAAAATTCCCACTGGAATTTGGGAATTAAATTTGGAAACCAGCACAGTGGTGTCTGGTGCTTGGTGAGTTCACAGGTTGGGGGGGAAGGACAGGGAGTGAAATTCAACTGGTTTGGTAAAGGGCAGGAATGAATGTAAATGATCCAGCCCAGACTTGAAGTGGAGTTTTCCTGGAGTGGTAGGAATTCTGTCACCCACATCTAAGGAATAATGAAATTCCAAAAAAAATTCAGGCTCAAACACTCCAGGGAGCTTAAACCACTCTCAGATGAGCTCCATGCCAGTGGCACAGTGAGGTTTATCCTGACAAGAATTCCCATTTCAACCAAACCCCAGGACCAGGCTGTGCCTCTTCGAGGCTCCAGGGAGTTTTTTTGAGTGGTTCCCTACCTGGGGATGGTGGGAAGGAGGGAAAGGCCCCGCAGGATGATGGATTTCCTGGGAATCAGTTGATAATGAGACGGTGTTGGGCAGATCCTGGCCAAAATCCCCCAAATCAACCCCTGTCCAAGCAGGAGAAAACCTCTGGAGAGGGAAGAGACCCTCTGGAAGGGGAAAGAGACCCTTTGGACCACCTGGACTCAGCCTCCAAATCCACATAACTCTTCTTGGGACCTAAAAATCCCCCTTTGTGGAGTGGTCCTGGAACCATCCCAGGTTCTAGGAAGTGGGACAAGGGGAATTGTGCTAGAAAAGCCCAGGATGCAGCTCCCAACACCCAATTTCCACCATCCAGACACATCCAACCCAGCCCAAAATGTGGGATGGAACCTGGAAATTCATCCCAGGTTGGGAAAAAACATCCCCATAAGCTGTTCTGAAAACAGGAGAAAAGTGTAATGTTGGCTTAGAATTCCCTAAATCTGATTTCAGTTACTTTCCAAGTGTCCCAAAAAGGGAACTGAGATTAATTAATGCTAACAAGGAGGGCAAGGAGAAAGGTTTGGGGGGGGATTGAAGGGAAATAAATCAACCAATAAAAACTTGGAAGTTGTTTTCCAGCCACGACCTCTCGGGAGGAGCCGTCAGCATTGTCTGCATGGTGGCATTTTGAGCTGGAAACCAAGGACTTTGGAGAACTCCAAGGAGTGTCTCCAAGAGTCACACACCGAGGGAATGAAATCCCATCATCCATCAACCAGACACCTTCCTGGCTTGTTTCCTTTGCTGGCCACCAAAGCCACGTGCCAAAAGGACACAAAAAAATAAGCGGAGTGTCCCTTGCCCTGGCATCACTCAGGCCCTGGTGGAGCTGAGTGAGAAATGTTTTAAAATCCAAAAATAAATTAAATCAATCACATAAATGAAATAAATGAAATAAATCAATCAAATCCAGTGTGGTGCTGAAGGGTGGTCACAACCTGACCATGGAGGTAGACTCCAGATGTAGTGTCAACTTGTCTGCAGGTCCCTCCAATGCAGCCTAAAAGGTGCATTTGGAAATGGCAAGCTTATTGATATTTATTATTGTTGTTATTGTTATTATTATTAATATAATTTAAATTAAATTAGCATTCTCCAGTTGAGTGCCCAGGAGGCAGGACCTGGAGCTTCAGTGTTTCTGCTACATGGAGTAAGAGGAGTTTGGAGGTCAAAATGGGAGGAGGCTGGAGAGGAGGTGGGATGAGGAGGGGTCTGCAGCATTGGGGGGAGGGTTTAGTGTTTAGAAAACCAGCAGCTCCTGCCCACCTCCCATTGCTCTCCTGCTCCTTCCCAGTGGGATTGGAGGTGTCTAGCAAAGGAAACTCAACTCTACCATGGAAACAGGCTAAGAGTTGGGCTTCTCCAGCCTGGAGAAGGCTCTAGAGAGATCTTGGAGGACCTTCCAGTGCCTGAAGGCGCTCCAGGAAAGCTGGGGAGGGACTTGGGACAAGGGCAGGAGGGATGGGACGAGGGGGAAGAGCTTGAAACTGGAAGTGAGGAGATGGGAGGTTGAAGATGAGGAGGAAATTCTTGGCTGGGAGGGTGGGGAGAGCCTGGGTCAGGGAAGCTGTGGCTGCCCCATCCCTCACAGTGTTGAAGGGCAGGTTGGATGGGGCTTGGAGCAGCCTGGGCTGGTGGGAGGTGTCCCTGCCCATGCAGGGGGTTGGATCTAGATGGGTCTTTTAGGTTGCTCTAACCCAAGCCATTCCATGGTTCCATGATCCCTCTTGGAGCACCCCAGCCCCCCGGGTTGGTGGCTGTGGGTGCTGGAGGCCCATCCCCCTGGGCAGCCCCCGCGGGTGACACTGTCACCATAGACACGCGCTGGCTCTGATGGCGACCGGCGCCGTTGGACACGGCTACTTGGTGACATGGGACGGGGCCTCCTCGGCCAGCAGGGTCCTGGTGACGCTTACCGACTGTCCACAGGCCAGGAAGGAGAGACCCAAAGCAATGAGGCAGAGCCAGCCCTGCAGAGAGAGGGGACAGGGGTCAGAGACAGGGATGGGGACACATAATGTCAGGGAATGCCGGAATCCCAGAGTGGTTTGGCTTGGAGGAAATTTAAAGATCACCCAGTGCCACCCCCTGCATGGGCAGGGACACCTCCCACCAGCCCAGGGTGCTCCAAGCACCATATTAGATACCTAGAAGGCAGCGAAGCACCTTGAAGATCATCTAGTGGATCTGCATGGTCTTTAAGGTCCTTTCCAACCCAAACCACTCCATGATCTTAAGACCACCTAGATCCAACCCCCTGCATGGGCAGGGACACCTCCCACCAGCCCAGGCTGCTCCAAGCCCCATCCAACCTGCCCTTCAACACCCCCAGGGATGGGGCAGCCACAGCTTCCCTGGCCCAGGCTCTCCCCACCCTCCCAGCCAACAAGTTCCTCCTCATCTCCAACCTCCATCTCCCCACTGCCAGTTTTCATCCCTACCCCTCATCCCATCCCTCCCTGCCCTTGTCCCAAATCCCTCCCCAGCTTTCCTGGAGCCCCTTCAGGCACTGGAATCTGCTCTCAGGTCTCCCTGGAGCCTTCTCCTCTCCAGGCTGGACACCCCAACTCTCCCAGCCTGGCTCCAGAGCAGAGCTGCTCCAGCCCTCCCATCATCCCTGTGGCCTCCTCTGGCCTCTCTCCAACAGCTCCATGTCCTTCCTGTATTGAGGACCCCAGAGCTGGACCCAGCCCTGCAGGGAGGTCTCACCGGACTGGAGCAGAGGGGAACAATCCCCTCTGGTTGGATCTAGATGGTCTTTAAGGTCCATCCAACCCAAACCATTCAATGATTTTGATGATTCTATTGCTAAAGAGTTGGTAGGAAAAGCAGGGAACAGCCACATGGCTCAGGACATGCAGAAGAGATTCCCAAGGAAACCTGGCCACGAAAGCCTCAACTTCCCCTCCTGTCCTGACCCCGTGGACAATTTTGGTGACTTTAAAACGTGACTATGATGGTGAGAAGGTAAATCCCTTGTCTCCTCCTGCCTGCCAGGCCCCTCAGGTGGCCCCAGCCGTACCAGGTAGGCCACGAAGGACAAGTAGATGATGCTGAGAACGGCGGCCCCGACGTACAGAGCCAGGTGATTGAGGGACATGACATAGGCCACCACAAAATACATGTTGATGCTGCAGATGAGGAGGATCAAGACACCCCCCCCGATCTTCCAGAACCTGTCAGAAAAAACAGAGGGAAACAGGGTGAGGTGGAGGGATCACTGCTGGGGCTCTGGGATGGTCCAGACCAGAAGAGGATGAAGGGGTTGGAGGGGAGCAATGTGGCATCTCCTGCTTGGAGATGATTCCCTTTGGACTTACCACCCATTGGCAAAGTCGTTCATGACACTGGGGAGGCTGGTGAAGGTCAGGACAGGGATCAAAGCAAAGGGGAGCTGGAATAAGAGAGAAAGTTCAGGAGAATAAGGAGTGGAACTAGTTTTGGTGATCTCAGCATGGACAAACACGTGGGGATGGGTCAAATCTGAGCACGTTTCCTCCAAGCCAATGTCAATGAGTCCAAGGGATTTCCTCCAACTGGAAGAAGGAAGAGATTTCAGACCCTGGCTGAGCCTCCCCACCTCCACCAGCAGAACACCTGATATGGAGCTGCTGGAGAGAGTCCAGAGGAGGCCACGGAGATGCTGGGAGGGCTGGAGCAGCTCTGCTCTGGAGACCGGCTGGGAGAGTTGGGGTGTTCAGCCTGGAGAGAAGGCTCCAGGGAGACCTTAGAGCAGCTTCCAGTGCCTGAAGGGGCTCCAGGAAAGCTGGGGAGGGGCTTGGGACAAGGGCAGGAGGGATGGGACAAGGGGGAAGGGCTTAAAACTGGAAGTGGGGAGGTGGAGGCTGGAGATGAGGAGGAAATTCTTGGCTGGGAGGGTGGGGAGAGCCTGGCCAGGAAAGCTGTGGCTGCCCCGTCCCTGGCAGTGTTGAAGGGCAGGTTGGATGGGGCTTGGAGCAACCTGGGCTGGTGGGAGGTGTCCCTGCCCATGCAGGGGGTTGGATCTAGATGGGTCTTTTAGGTTGCTCTAACCCAAGCCATTCCATGGTTCCCTGACTTTATGCCAATCCTCTGCTCAGCTGCTCCTACAAGCCCTCAGAAGCTGAAGCAATGAGTGCTGGAATTTCTCCCAGTTCTGAGCCCCCCCAGATGCTGCTGCTGCTCACCTGGAGACTCATGAGGACATTGAGGAAGTCATTCATGCCTGTCAGGTGCTCCACATCCTGGAAGATGGCAACGAAGAGTGTGGGGGTGATGGCGATGGAGCGGGTCAGCAGAACCCGGGCGAAGCGGGACCAGCGCAGGTTGAGGAAACCCTGGGAGAAACCAAGGAGGAGCTTCCAGTGCCTGAAGGGGCTCCAGGAAAGCTGGGGAGGGACTTGGGACAAGGGCAGGAGGGATGGGACAAGGGGGAAGGGCTTATAACTGGAAGTGGGGAGATTGAGGTTGGAGATGAGGAGGAACTTGTTGGCTGGGAGGGTGGGGAGAGCCTGGGCCAGGGAAGCTGTGGCTGCCCCATCCCTGGGGGTGTTGAAGGGCAGGTTGGATGGGGCTTGGAGCAACCTGGGCTGGTGGGAGGTGTCCCTGTCCATGCAGGGGGTGTCACTGGATGATCTTTGGGTCATGGAATGGTTTTAGTTGGAAAGGAACCTTAAAGACCACACAGATGATCCACTAGATGATCTTCAAGGTGCTGCTGAAAAGTGTTCCAGGTATCTAATATGGTGCTTGGAGCAACCTGGGCTGGTGGGAGGTGTCCCTGCCCATACAGGCGGGTTGGATCTAGGTGATCTTTGAGATCTCTCCAAGCCAAACCACTCCATGATTGCAGGACCCAAGTGCTGCAGGAGGAGGGGTGTCGGGGTGGGACGAGATGCTGCTTTGCTGGAAATCAGGAAGACTTCTGGAGCTTCCAGCATGTCCAAGGAAGGGGAATCATTGACATGAACCTTAAAGGACTGGGAATGGAAAAAGCAGGATGGTGGGAAGCCATCTAGGTGGTTGTTACCTCCATGACAAACTGCCCAGAGTAGGTCCCTGTCATGGTGGAGCTCTGCCCAGCCGCCAGGATTCCAATGGCCCAGATGTAGAGTGCAGCGGGGCCAAAGTAACAGCCCAGGACAACCCCCTGGAACAGAGATACGTGGCCCCATCAGCCCAGCCCACACCCCAGGGAGACAGGGCAGGAATTCCCTCAGGAGGCAAGAAAGCCCAGGAATCCAGCTGGAACAAAGAAGGAATGAGGCATTTGTAGAATAGGGAGGATCCCTCCCCGTTGGTGGATCAGGAAGCATCTCCAGGGTTAGGTTGGATGGAGAAGGTTCAGAACAGGTGTGAGGGAAAGTTTTGTCATGGCAAAGGGAGTCAAAGGGGTCTCCAGGGATCTCCTTCACCACTGGGGTCAGGAGGGCTCAAGGCTGGGATTAGTTCTCTCCAATATCTTTATCCATAGTCTGGATGAGGGGATTGAGTGTTCCCTCAGTCAGTGCAGAGATGACACCAAGTTGGGTGGGAGTGTGGAGCTGCCTGAGGGTAGGAAGGGTTTGAAGAGGGATGGGAACAGGCTGGATCCATAGGCTGAGGGACCTGGACAGGCTGGATCCATGGGCTGAGGGACCCAGACAGGCTAGACTCATCTAGTGGGAGGTGTCCCTGCCCATGACAGGGGTTGGAACTAGATGAGCTTCCAGATCCCTTGAAGCTTATGAAGTCCTTGATTGTGTGAATCCTGAGGTCAGTTCTGGGCCCTTCAAGACAAGGACATTGAGGGGCTGCAGCATGTCCAGAAAAGGGACACAGAGCTGGGGAAGGGGCTGGAGCACAAGTAGAAGGGTCTGGAGAACTTGTGAGGAGCAGCTGAGGGAGCTGGGGGTGTCCAGCCTGGAGCAGAGGAGGCTGAGGGGAGACCTGCTGGCTCTGCAGCTGCCTGAGAGGAGGTTGGAGCCAGGGGGGTCGGGCTCTGCTCCCCAGGAACAAGTGATGGGACCAGAGGAACTGGCCTCGAGTTGCCCAGGGGAGGTTGAGGTTGGATCTTGGGAACAATTCCTTCCTGGCAAGGGTTGTCAGGGCCTGGCCCAGGCTGCCCAGGCAGGGGTGGGGTCCCCATCCCTGGGGGGGTTTCCAAGCCCTGGAGATGGTGCTGAGGGATGTGGGGCAGTGGTGGCCTTGGCAGGGCTGGGTTGATAGGTGGGCTCCATGATCCTCAAGGTCTTTCCCAACCACAACAATTTCATGATTCCAGCCCTATCCTTCACCCCTCCCAGTTTACCCCAACACTCCCTGAGAAGGACACTGCTGGGGACAAGGCCAGCCCTTTGTCACCCTCCTGGGCTACTCACCCCCTTGTAGATGTCTACCTCCAGTGTCTGGTTGTTGTTGGGGAAGAGCGAGACGTGGGGGCTGCTGGTGTTCCCACAGACTCTGTGCTGCAACGAAGGGAGGTTGGGTTTGATCAGATGGGGTGGGGGGAAAAGGTTTGCAGATGCTGGAGGTCCCAGGGTGCTGGGTGCCTCTTCAGACTGGTTTCAATGGTTTTACTGGGCCACAATGATCATCTGACGGCTGGAGACAGGCTGGGAGAGTTAAGGTTGTTCAGTACGGAGAGGAGAAGGCTCCAGGGAGACCTTAGAGCAGCTTCCAGTGCCTGAAGGGGCTCCAGGAAAGCTGGGGAGGGACTTGGGACAAGGGCAGGAGGGATGGGATGAGGGGGAGATGGAGGTTGGAGATGAGGAGGAAATTCTTGGCTGGGAGAGTGGGGAGAGCCTGGGCCAGGGAAGCTGTGGCTGCCCCATCCCTGGCAGTGTTGAAGGGCAGGCTGGATGGGGCTCAGAGCAGCCTGGGCTGGTGGGAGGTGTCCCTGCCCATGCAGGGGGTTGGATCTAGGTGATCTTTAAGGTCCCACTAACCCAACCCATCCCATAATTCTCTGATCATTCTCTCATTTCATACCTCTGGCCTTCTCAGACACATCCAGAGGAATGGGGCATCATTCCCAAGTGTCCACCAATCCAGGACTAGATGTGTTTTAAGGTCCCCCCAACCCAAACCATCCCACGATCCCACATAATTACCATCACCATTGTTCCTTCTCTCCCCTTTATGTCCAGAACATTTGGGCTCTGGTGCCCCAGGGCCCTGACCAGCCCCAGGGCTGCCCCTATGGTCCCCTCTGCTCTAGCAGCCCCATACTTTGGTGTCACCCCATCCACGAGGTACCACCAACTCCTCCCAATCCCAACTCACCACGTCCCCGTTGGTCTTCTCAAAAAAAGCCTCAGCAAAAACCGTGACCACAAAGATGTTGATGATGAAGGAGACAAAGAGTGCGATGCAGGACTCGATGAAGAAATACTTGTTGGCTTCTTGGACCTCCCTCTTGTTGGCCCGGTTCACCTGCCGGGACTGCAGAGGGGACAGAGACTCAGCAAGGTGAGGGGACAGGGATTGGCTGTTATCTGGAATTGTCCTGGAATGGCTTGGGAGGGATCTTAAACGGCATCTTGTTCCAATCCCCCTACATGGGCAGGGACACCTCCCACAAGGGGGACCTCAACCCATGGATCCAGCCTGTCCAAGTCCCTCTGTTGCCACAGCTTCTCTGGACAACCTGTTGTATCACACTGTTTTAGACATTATACATCTTTAACTACACTGCATTAAACTGACAGTGGGACACAGGTAACTTGGGGTCGGGAATTGCTGGAGGGAAGACAAAGCAAAACCCAACATCTGTGCTGGACACTGGTGAAGGGACGTCTCAACCCCCGAGATCAGTTTTGAGGCACAAAAGGGACATTGAGGGGCTGCAGCATGTCCAGAAAAGGGACACAGAGCTGGGGAAGCGGCTGGAGCAGAAGGAGAAGGGTCTGAAGAACTTGTGAGGAGCAGCTGAGGGAGCTGGGGGTGTCCAGCCTGGAGCAAAGGAGGTGAGGGGAGACCTGCTGGCTCTGCAGCTGCCTGAGAGGAGGTTTGAGCCAGGGGGGGTCGGGCTCTGCTCCCCAGGAACAAGTGATGGGACCAGAGGAACTGGCCTCGCGTAGCCCAGGGGAGGTTGAGGTTGGATCTTGGAAACAATTTCTCCATAGAAAGGGTTGTCAGGGCCTGGCCCAGGCTGCCCAGGCAGGGGTGGGGTCCCCATCCCTGGAGAGGTTTCCAAGCCCTGAAGATGGTGCTGAGGGATGTGGGGCAGTGGTGGAGTCAGCAGAGTTGGGTTATGGTTGGTAGAGCTCGGTTGGGGTCAGACTCTATGATTTTCAAGGTCTTTCCCAACCAGAAGGACTCTGTGACTCCCATATCCCCGCATGCAGGACACGTGTCCTCAAGCTCTGGGCCTTTCCCTGTGCCAGGGACCCAGCCAGCCCCTGGGGCTGTGTTTGTCCCCTCCCCCAGGTAAAGCAGTTCCCAGGGCTGTGCCCACCCCCCTCCCAAGGCCTCCCCCTGCCCAGGGTCTCACCTTGACCAGGGCTGAGTGCAGGTACATGTTGTGGGGCATGATGACGGCGCCCACGATGCCCACGGCCTGCTCCAGCTGAGGGGTCCCGCAGCCCGGGCAGCCGGGCACGAAGAGCCCCCGGAGCAGCTGCCCCTGGTTCGGCCGCACCGTCACGTACTGGGACAGAGATGGGGAGGGTGACACATCTGGCACAGGGTGGCACTGCCTGACAGGGGTGGCACAGTGTGTGTGACACGGTGTGTGTGGCACGGTGTGTGTGGCACAGCATAACAGGGTGTGACACTGGGGCACCACACGGCCCAGGGTGGCAGAGCCTGGGACAGTGGCATAGCATGGCATGTGTGGCACCGTGCAGGACAGCACGCCACCCCCGGGGCTGTGTGGCACCGAGTGGCAGTGTGTGCCACAGCACGGCACATGCAGCACAGCACGGCACATGCAGCACAGCATGGCACATGCAGCACAGCACGGCACATGCAGCACAGCACGGCACATGCAGCACAGCACGGCACAGCCCTGTTGGTACAAAGCCAGCCCCGGCGGCGGCAGCTGCTGTCACTGCCCTGGGGGACACTGTGCTGGCCCCAGCCTCAGTGGTGGCACTGGACGCCCCTCCTAGGGCCGGGTGAGGCCGCCACAGCCCACACTTCCCAGGTCCCGAATGGGATGTGTGCCCCCCACTGGGGTGTGGTGGGGACAGAGGAGGGTGGGGACAGAAGAGGGTGGCACTCAGTGGCACCCCTGGAGGTACCTCGTAACCGAAGGTCAGGGCCATGATGGTGATGAGGAAACCAAAGAAGGCCTCGAGCTTCCGCAGGCCTGGGAGGAGAACAGACCATCAACAACACTAAACCCTTGGGAGACCTTCAGAAGCCTCCTGAGGTTCCTCAAGGTCAAGGGCAGGTCCTGCAGCTGGGGAGGAACAAGCCCAGGGAGCAGCACAGGGTGGGGGAACCTGCTGGAGAGCAGCTCTGGGGACCAGGACCTCGGGGTCCTGGTGGCCAACAGGGTGACCATGAAGCAGCAACGGGCCCTGGTGGGCAAGGAGGCCCATGGGCTCCTGGGGGGCATCAGGAGGATGTGGGCAGCAGGCCAGGGAGGTTCTCCTGCCCCTCTGCTCTGCCCTGGGGGGGACACCTCTGGAGAACTGGGCCCAGGTCGGGGCTGCCCAGGTCAGGAAGGACAGGGAGCTGCTGGGGAGGGGACAGCAAAGGGCCCCGGAGATGGGGAGGGGGTGAGAACATCCCTGTGGTGAGGAAAGGCTGAGGGACCTGGGGCAGTTCAGCTGCAGAGGAGCAGCCTGAGGGGGGGTCTCCTCAGTAGCTGCAGGGGGGGCAGGAGGGTGGGACCAGGCTCTTCTCAGCAGTGCCCAGGGACAGGACAAGGGGCCGTGGGACAACCTGGAGCACGGGAGGTTCCAGCTGAGCATGAGCAGGAACCTGTTGCTGTGAGGGTGGCAGAGCCCTGGGCCAGGCTGCCCAGAGAGGTGGTGGATTCTCCTTCTCTGGAGCCATCCCAGCCCCACCTGGATCCTGGGGGAGCTGCTGGAGGTGACCCTGCTCTGCTGGAGGAGGCTCTGGATGATCTCCAGAGCTCACTCCCCACCCCAAACATCCTGTGACTGGGAATTCTGCAGGATTTCCAAAATCCAGAACTTACCATATTTATCCAGGAAGAGGAACACGAAGGTGTCAGCGATGGTGATGAGGACACCTCCCCACAGCGGGATCCTGCGGGAGACGGAGAAGAGTGGGGGCAGATATTGGATTTATGGAATGTTCCCCACCTTGGCCATCAAGCCCCCCCACCTTAGAGCCCCCAAATCCCTTTCTCTGTATTTTTTTGGAGAAGGAACCAGAGCCTGAGGGTTTCTTTCCAGAGGAAGAACCAAGAACCAACACCTTCTTGGTCCAAAAACTGTAGCTCCCTGTTGGGTTTGCACTCCCAGAGAGGAAATCTTCCTGCCAAGTTCTTTCTTAGGAAGAAATCCTCAGCCAGGAAAGCTGCAGCCCCATTTTTGGGCTGTTTCTAAAGAAAATAAAGGCCAGAACTTGAAGTTCTTCTTCTAGCTGAGAAGACATGGGCACCAAGGCCTGAGTCACCTCAGAGAGTGAGATGCATCACCCTGGACAATGATTTCAGCAGCTTTATGGGAAATAACTCGGGTTTTTTGGCACAGGCAGGAGCCCTTTCTCCCCCCACCCAAGGAGAGGACTCATGTCCTGCTGCCACTGGCCCACAAAGGTGACTCACTTCCCCACAGACAGGAGGTTGATGGCGATGGCCGAGCCGATGACTTCCTGCATGTCTGACCCGATGATGGCCAGTTCCACCATCAGCCACAGGATGATACGAGGGACCTGGAGGGAACACCCAACACCATGAAAAAGAGGGAAAAGTTTCCTTCCTTCCTTAAAGGAGCATGGTGAGGGGTCAGGAATGGTCTCTGCTCCCCAGCTGTGGTGGGGAAAGTGTGGTGAGTCTGGTACAGTTGACCCATGGTCATCACTGGAGGAGGTTTCTGGGTTTTGTTTATATCTGCATTTCTTGCCTCAAGATATTTTGACTGTTGCCAGAGGAAAATGGGATGTTTCCATGTGCTGAGGGGCTGGAATGAGCATTGGGAGATCAGAGATGGGGCAGTCATAGCTTCTCTGGGCAAGTGTCAAAGATACTGGAACTGGGAAGATTGAGGTTGGACATGAAGAGGAAATTCTTGGCTAGGAGGGTGGGGAGACCCTGGGACAGGGAAGCTGTGGCTGCCCCATCCCTGGAAGTGTCCAAGGGCAGGTTGGATGGGGCTTGAAGCAACCTGGTCTGGTGGGAGGTGTCCCTGCCCATGTAGAGGGATTGCAAAAAGATGGTCTTTAGATCACGGAATCATGGAGTGGTTTGGCTTGGAATGGACCTTAAAGACCACCAAGATGAACCACCAGATGATCTTCAAGGTGCCACTCCATCCCTAGAAGTGTTCAAGGTATCTAATATGGGGCTCAGAGCACCCTGGGCTGGTGGGAGATGTCCCTGCCCATGCAGGAGGTGGGACTGGAAGAGCTTGAAGGTCCCTCCAACTCAACCATTCCATGGGTCTATGATGATTCCATGGTTTCACGTGCCCGGAGCGATGACAAAGTCTCAAGTGTTGGATGAGAAACATCCCAGGATGAGGCCACCACCCTCCTGCCCTCAGGGTCCTCCCAGAAGCCACAAAGATGCCTCAGCAGGGAAGTGGAGCAGCCTGGGGCCTGCACGGCCCCGTTCCCTCGTCATTAACCCCTTGGCTTGTTAAGCCACGATTGTTTACCCTGCAGGAGGTGCCAGGTTTATAACAATATAAATATATAAAATCTATAGATATTATAAATATCTAAATATGTAATAAAACACACACACATATATAAAATCTATCTGCTCTTCTAGAATTTCAACTAGAATTTCATACGATCATAGGAGTAATATATAAAAAATATCTTATATATAATATATATAACTTTAAAAAAATAGCAGTTCAAAGAGAATTTAATAGAATCACAGAATGCTTGGTAATACTAGAAATATATTTTATAGATATAATTCCAAATATACATATTATTTCAAACATGATTTCAAATATAATTCCAAATATAATTTGAAATACCATTCAATACCATAATAACCTAGTTTATAATAATATAAAAGATATTAAAAGTATAAAATATATAGAAACTTATATTAAATATATAATTTCAAATATAGATATAGAATTTCAAATACTTAGATCTAGAATTTAAAATATATAATTTAATAGCATAATAACATGGTTTATAATAATATGAATATATACAATATATAAAAATTATATTAAATATAGAATTTCAAATCTTTATATCTAGAATTTTAATTCTTTAGATCCTGAATTTCAAACACATGATTTCAAATATCATTCCCCAAGGCAAACTGTTCCTGCTGAGGAGGAACCACGGGCAGGTCTTCACCCGAGGAAGCCCCATGAGGGCTGCCAGCCCCAGGTGACAGCAGCCCAGGACTGTCCCCAAAGCCCCTCTGTCCCCACGGGTGGTCACCCACCCGTGTCCCCAGGTCACCCACCTTCTGGTACTGCCTGTTGCAGACCTCAGCCAGGTGCAGCCCGGTCACCACCCCCAGCCGGGCTGCCAGGCGCTGCAGGAGGAGCCCGATGATCGTGGCCAACATCAGGACCCAGAGGAGCTGGGGAGACATGAAGGTCACAAGGTCACCCAGGGGAGTTGTAGGGTTGGAAGAGACCTCTAAAGATCATCCAGTCCAACCCCCTGCTAGAGTAGGGTCACCTACAGCAGATCCCACAGGAACACATCCATGTGTGTCTGGGACAGCAAGAAATGATGGCCAAGAACAGGATCCCAGGTTCCCTAGGACACCTGCACCCCACCTGTGACTTTATGAATCACAGGCCTCCTAAAATAGATACTATTGACATGTTTTTTGCAGCCAGAAGTGGCACAGAGGCTCTACAGGCATGTAAAGGCAGGAGATGTTGCTGGAGAGGAGACATGAGGGTAGACTCATGGGTAGAGTTGGGTTAAAGGATTAGACTCGATGATCTTAAAGCTCTTTTCCAACTGGGACTCTGTAACTCTGTGATTCTGTGACTGATTCTGGGATTCTCTGGGGTATTCCCAGCTTCTGCTTGGTGCTTCTGCCCCACACCAGGGACGGGAACGTGGTCTGCATGACTTCCAGCCCTTCATTGGAGGTTTCCTGCACTGACCTTGAAGCCTGCAATGGCCCCAGACTGCAGATCCGACTCAATGTTCCCGGGATCCAGGTAGGCAATGCTCATCAGGAAGCCCGGCCCCGTGAAGGCCCAGAGCTTGCGGAAACTGAAGCAGGAATGCTGCACAAGAGAGGACAGAACCATCACCCCACCAGCACCAGCCCCTCCAGCAGGAAAACCAGCAAAATCCAGATGGATTTCCATCTCATAGAACCATGGAATGGTTTGGGTTGGAGGGACTTTAGAGATCATCTAGGTCAAACCACCTGGCCCTGGGCAGCGACACCTCCCACCAGCCCAGGCTGCTCCAAGCCCCATCCAACCTGCCCTTCAACACTGCCAGGGATGGGGCAGCCACAGCTTCCCTGGGCAACCTGGAACAGGGTCTCCCCACCCTCACCACCTCCTCACTCCCACCAGCAGTGGTGGTGAGATCAGCCCCTTCTTGAATCCCACCCAGAACTCTCCCACAATCCCTGGGACAAGGAGTTTGGGAGCAGACCCTGGACCAGCCAAGGCCAAACCCTGGGTGGGGGATGAATCCTCCTGACCCTGCAGCCAAAAATGTTGCTTAATCCAAAGCAAAGAGGGAACTTCCACCCCCCAACAGGGGACAAGGCTGTGACAACATTCCTGCTCCCTCTCCTTGATAAGGGAAAAAAGAGCCAAGGTCCCCTCCCCTGGGGCTACAAATGGGTCAATTCCCTGCTCCAGGAACCTAAGGAGGCAAACTCTAGAGTGGCTGAATCTACCCCAGAGATCCTGCAGCCTCTTCTCCCCTGGGTTTGCATTTCCAGTCCAGACAAAGAAGGGGAACTGGTACCCATGGGATTGACTCAGGAGGGTTTTTCCAACTGGATTTTTCCACACTCACCTTTTCATCCTCGGGAATGGGGATCTTGCTGTCGAAGTAGGTGGTAAAAGGCTCCTCTGACGGGGTGTCAGGCGGCTGCAGGGGGTTGGAGCTGCTGGAAATGGTGTTGACCCCCTCTCCAAGACCCCCAGGGGCATCTTCTGCCGGGGGGAGGGGGATAAGCAGTAAAAAGGGGAAGGAGGAGTGAGGGAGAGTCCCTGGAACAGGCAAACCAGAACCCCTGGGCAGAGCACAGCATGGTCCTGGCCTCACAGCTCATGCTAATGAGGCTATTAAAAGATAATTAAATTAAGAGAACACTGCTGTGAATCCCTCCAGGCTGCCTCGCCCGATTGTTCCCAGCTTCATTATGCAGATTAATTAACAAAAAGCCATCACGGGGTAAAGGCTCTTGGATTCCCAAAGGGATTCTCTGGAGCTGAAGAAACCCAGGAGAAACTTGGGGCTGTTTCTGCACCTTTTAGAGATTTTGACCCCAAAATTCTCCTGGCTGAGAAGACAAGTCCTGGAAGGTAGAATCTTGGTCATGGAACCATGGAATGGTTTGGGCTGGAGGGACCTTGAAAACCATCTCATTACAACCCCCCTGCATGGGCAGGGACACCTCCCACCAGCCCAGGCTGCTCCAAGCCCCATCCAACCTGCCCTTCAGCACCCCCAGGGATGGGGCAGCCACAGCTTCCCTGGCCCAGGCTCTCCCCACCCTCCCAGCCAAGAATTTCCTCCTCATCTCCAACCTCCATCTCCCTAGCTACAGTTTCAAGCCCTTCCCCCTTGTCCCATCCCTTCTGCCCTTGTCCCAAGTGACTCCCCAGCTTTCCTGGAGCCCCTTCAGGCACTGGAGTCTTCTCCTCTCCAGGCTGAACAACTTGTTCCACTGTCCCACCACCCTTCCAGAGGTCCCATCCCAGGACACAACACTTCTTTGGAAGCAAGTTCGAAACAGTAAAGCACCTGATAACTTTCCCTTCTCCCAGAGGGGGAGACATGGGTGGGAGGTGAATTCCCAGGACAATTTCTAAATCCCACTCCAGAGGAAGGTGCCCAGGATTCCTCCAGCCAGGAAAACACACATTCCCACAGATAACATGTCAGAACTTGTCAATGTCACCTCATGCCCCCCTCCAAAGGCCCCAGCCCATACTCACTCCTGCTCTCCCTACGTGGCATTTTCCTCCAGGGAGCAACGTGTGTCCCGGAGCTGTGTGGAGGGGCTGGTCCCAGGGCCAGCTCTTTTACCAAGTTTCCTATTGCATCATCAGAGCCAACCCAACTTGGTGGCTCCTCCTCATTTCTTTTTTTTTTCCCCTGCCTCCCAAACACCGTTTACATAAAGGACTGGGAGCGGGTGAGAGCTGGGGCTGCACCAGACTCGTTCATCTCGTTAGATGAGTGCCCTGGGAGCTGGAAATCTCCTGCTGGGCACATCTCCAAGGGGTTTTGTGTTCTCTGTAGTGACCAAGAGGGTCGTGAAGGGGCATAGAGGGTCATCATCATAGAATCATGGAATGGTTTGGGTTGGAAGGGACCTTCAAGATGACCTAGATCCAACCAGTGCATGGGCAGGGACACCTCCCACCAGCCCAGGCTGCTCCAAGCCCCATCCAACCTGCCCTTCAACACTGCCAGGGATGGGGCAGCCACAACTTCTCTGTCATAGGGTCTTCCCACCCTCACAGACAAGAATTTCCTCCCCATGTCCCACCTAAATCTCCCCCAATTCCAGTTTCAAGCCATCCCCCAAGTCCTCGGGGTGGGGTTGGCAGGAGAAGGGTGTTGGAGGGGAAGGTGGGAGCAGCCCCCCTTACCGTAGGATGCCCTGCGATCCGTGTCCCAGTTGCCCATAGCGGGTCCCTTCCCTGGGGACTGATTTAAACTGGCCACGTTGGCTGGAAAAGGAGAGGAGGGGAAAATGTGTCAAGAAGAAAAACCAACAGGAGGGAAAATCGACCAACCCCCAGTCCAGAGAGGAACAGAGTCACTTCTCCAGCTCCATCTCCACAGGGATGGAGGGGGTGAGTTTTGCCTGGAATGGGAATGTTTTGTCCAGGATTGGACTGTTTTGTCTGGAATTGTGGTGGGGTTTTTTCCCAGAATTGGGATTGTTTTGCTTGGGACTGGAAGGTTGTGCTCAGGACTGGGATTGTTTTTCCCAGGACTGTGGTGATTTTTTCCCAGGATGGGACTGTTTTGCCCAGAATTGGGATTGTTTTGCCCAGGATTGTGGTGGGTTTTTTTCCTAGGACTGGGATTGTTTTGCTTGGGATTGGATTGTTTTCCTCAGGACTGGGACTGTTTTGTCCAGGATTGTGATTTTTTTTCCCAGGATTGGGAATTTTTTGCTCAGGATTGGATTGTTTTTTCCAGGACTGGGAATATTTTGCCCAGAATTGTGATGGTTTTGCCCAGGACTGTGGTGTTTTTTTTCCCAGGATTGGGATTGTTTTGCCTAGGATTGGATTCTTTTGTACAGGATCAGACTGTTTTGCCCAGGATCTGTTTGGAACCTCCTCCTGCAACCCCACCAAGGAGGGACAAGTGGTCAGATGGGGCAAACCAAGAGGACAGGAGTGTTTGTGAGTGTCCAGACTCAGGCCAGAACCTGTTGTGAAACACCAGCTTAAGGAAACAAAGAGTGGAATTTCCTTCATGTCCAAACCCCACATACCATCCCTCCCCTTCCAGGTACCATTAGCTTCAGACCACACCCTGTTTCAAGCCACCTCGTTTCTTTTCAGGACACTAGGTAACTCTTTCCTCACAAAGGATTTTTCAGCCTAATCCACACAGAAAGGGACCAGAAGACAAAGCTGAAGCTCCTGGTCCCTTTCTGTGTGGATTAGGCTGAAAAATCCCCCCAAGAGCTCCTGGATGGATCCTGGTGGATCCCTGAAAAGGAACTTGAAACAGTCAAACACCTCAAGGACAAGCCAAACACCAGCAGGACAGATCTTTGGTATGTCAAGCACTTAATCTCCCTCTAAACCTGTTGTATATTAACACGAGATTTCTTTCTAACAAGGCAATATTGGCTCAGGGAGGGTACAACAGGAAAACCTTACCCAGGAATTAATTTGAAACCAATTTTGGATTTTCAAAGATTAATTCTCCCCACTCCAAAGGTGGTTTGGAAGCAAAATAATAAGGCAAAATCATCCAGAGAAGGTTCCTTTCCTTGTAGGCTGGGCTATGATTTTATTAACCTCTCCAAATATATTAAAGATTTTTAAGTGGTGGCTCCAGGGCAAGAGGATGAACACAGGAACAAGTCCAGGTGGGGCTGGGATGGCTCCAGAGAAGGAGAATCCACCACCTCTCTGGGCAGCCTGGCCCAGGGCTCTGCCACCCTCACAGCAACAGGTTCCTGCTCATGCTCAGCTGGAACCTCCCGTGCTCCAGGTTGTCCCATGGCCCCTTGTCCTGTCCCTGGGCACTGCTGAGAAGAGCCTGGTCCCACCCTCCTGCCCCCCCTGGAGCTACTGAGGAGACGCCCCTCAGGCTGCTCCTCTGCAGCTGAACTGCCCCAGGTCCCTCAGCCTTTCCTCACCACAGGGATGTTCTCACCCCCTCCCCATCTCCGGGGCCCTTTGCTGTCCCCTCCCCAGCAGCTCCCTGTCCTTCCTGACCTGGGCAGCCCAGACCTGGGCCCAGTTCTCCAGAGCTGTCCCCCCCAGGGCAGAGCAGAGGGGCAGGAGAACCTCCCTCACCTGCTGCCCACATCCCCCTGATGCCCCCCAGGAGCCCATGGGCCTCCTTGCCCACCAGGGCCCGTTGCTGCCTCATGGTCACCCTGTTGGCCACCAGGACCCCAAGGTCCTTGTCCCCAGAGCTGCTCTCCAGCAGGTCCCCCCCACCCTGTGCTGCTCCATGGGCTTGTTCCTCCCCAGCTGCAGGATCCCATGGACCATCTTGGTGGTCCTTTGCTATCCACTCTCCAGCAGCTCCCTGTCCTTCTTGAACTGAACAGTGCATAACTAGACCCAGTACAACAATAACACCAAATTCTGAGATGATGTTGACTCTTCCCCCAAAACCCAATTTCTTCGGGACAAACCACGCTCACAAGTCCCACAAAGCTCTCAATCCATTCATGATGGGAGGAGGAAGAAGATCAGGAGGCAAAAATTCGTTACAGGATGACAGTGACCTAATTATCTCCTTGCAAAACGTGTCCCAACCTGGGCGGGAGCAACAGTGGTTCCTCTATCTCCACCAGCAGCTGCTGAGCTCCTGACACATTCATCCTGACCCAACACAGGGAACCAACACTGGCCCTCACTGGCCAAAGCTCACCCACACTTGCCCATGGATCCTTCTCCCACAGGGCTCCAAGAAAAGCAGCCACTGAGGACATGGAGATTGCTGAAGATTTAGCTTTGGATGTCCAGCCTGGAGAGGAGAAGGCTCCAGGGAGACCTTAGAGCAGATTCCAGTGCCTGAAGGGGCTCCAGGAAAGCTGGGGAGGGGCTTGGGACAAGGGCAAGAGGGATGGGACGAGGGGGAAGGGCTTGAAACTGGAACTGGGGAGATGGAGGTTGGAGATGAGGAGGAAATTCTTGGCTGGGAGGGTGGGGAGAGCCTGGGCCAGGGAAGCTGTGGCTGCCCCATCCCTGGGGGTGTTGAAGGGCAGGTTGGATGGGGCTTGGAGCAGCCTGGGCTGGTGGGAGGTGTCCCTGCCCATGCAGGTGTTGGATCTAGATGATCTTTAAGGTTCCTCCAACCCAAACCATTCCATTATTGCATTATGCTATTTCACCCATGGGGAGCCAGGATCTGCTCAGAGAAAAAACACCCCAATTTTGCCAGTTCTGCCTCCACCCCTGGGCTTTTCTCTCCAGTGACCCCCTGGCACTGCTCTGGAGCATGTGAAATTAGAGGATAAAGAACATGCAGGATAGAAAAGGTTGGGATTTATCCCTTCTTCTGCCCTTAACCTCTGGGAACGTCCTCAAGCAATTCCTCCAGGCCAGGGAGGACTGGTAGGGACACCTGCCTCTGGGAGGAAAAACACTCCCTGGAACCAGCGCTGGGATTGACTCTATGCACCCCCACCCCACCCTGTCCTCACAGCCAGGCAGGGCAGCCCCCATCCCAGGGGAATATTCCTTGGAATGAGGCAGGAAAGCTGTGAGCAAGATATCACGAGGTTACTCTCAGCAAAGCAGCAAAGACATCGGCGCTGCTGACCAGACCCAGGGAGGGAACAATGGAGCATTGTCACCTCCCCCTGACATCGAGGAGACATCGAGCCTGGGCCACAGCGGGGGACAGCGGGTGAGCAGGGACAGCGAGGCTGGGCTGCTCCCCTCGGCCCAGCCCTGCCCCCCGGCCGGGAGCGGTTCCTGCCATTGATCCCAGCCCTTGATCCCGCTGCTCCTCCTACCACCGCCGGTGCTCTTCCTCACTTTCAGGTCTCGTGATTTTATTCATCCCCCGGGAAGGGCCAAGAACAGTCACCCCAAAACCCGACCTCGTTCCTGCCAGCCCACGTTACACAAGTCCCAGAGGACAACCCTCCCACAGCCCCGGAGCAGACGCTGTCCCAGCAGGGCCACCTCCTGCCACATATCCAGGTCACCCCTCTCCTGACACCCACTCTGCTCTCCTGGCTCCAGCAGGTCCTGGCACTGGAGGAGCTTTTTCCACCATCCTGACCTGGCTCTTTCCCCATGGAATCCCTCCCTCAACAGTGACAGGAGCAGAGGTGACAAGGCTGTGACACTGGCTGTGCTCCAGGGTCCCCATGTGGGTCACCTGGGTGGTTCCCAAATAGATCAGGCAAGCTCATTCCCTGCCAAGTGTCCATCCAGGGTCACCAGCTCGCTCAGTGGAGTTGGGACATTAAAGACCATCTAGATCAAACCCCTGCATGGGCAGGGACACCTCCCACCAGCCCAGGCTGCTTCAAGCCCCATCCAACCTGCCCTTCAACACCCCCAGGGATGGGGCAGCCACAGCTTCCCTGGGCAACCTGGGCCAGGGTCTCACCACCCTCATAGTGAAGAATTTCTTCCTCATATCTCACCCAGATTTCTCCCCTTTCACTTGATACTGTTCCCCTCATCCCATCCCTCCCTGCCCTTGGCCCAAGCCCCTCCCCAGCTTTCCTGGAGCCCCTTCAGGCACTGGAAGCTGCTCTAAGGTCTCCCTGGAGCCTTCTCCTCTCCAGGCTGGACACCCCAACTCTCCCAGCCTGGCTCCAGAGCAGAGCTGCTCCAGCCCTCCCATCATCCCTGTGGCCTCCTCTGGACTCTCTCTAACAGCTCCGTGTCCTCCCTGTGCTGGGGGCTCCAGAACTGGCCCCCGTTCTCCAGGGGGTCCCAGCAGAGCAGAGCAGAGGGGACAATCCCCTCCCTGGCCCTGCTGGTCACACTCCTGGTGACACAGCCCAGGACACGGGGGGTTTCTGGGCTCCAGCGCACGGTGCCGGCCCATGTGGAGCTTCTCCTGCACCCTCACCCCAGCTCCTTCTCCTCCACCCTCACCCCAGCTCCTTCTCCTCCACCCTCACCCCAGCTCCTTCTCCTCAGGGCTGCTCTCCAGCTATTCTCCACCCATTTGATCCACTCACCAGTTTTCTATGGAAGGAAAACGACAACCTGGGAAACCTGGGAGCAAGGAGCTCTCCACCCCACCCTGCTCCATCCAGAAGCTCCTGGATCCAGGATGCTTCTCCCCATTGTTTGAAAGCAGGGAAATGGGGGGCTGGTCCCCACCCCTGGAGCCCTCCGGGATTTTCACCACATGGAATAAATGAAACGGGTGGAAAAGCCAGATCAAAATGAAATGGGAGGAAAAGCTGGATCCGAGCAGCAGCCACAAGGCTCTGGGACGAAAAATGTCCTCAGAAAACAAGGTGGTGTCCGAGAGGGGGGAAACTTTGGGCTAAGAAATGCTGGAAGTGGGGAAAAAGTGACAAGCAGTGAGGCTGAACTGTTGGATCACGCCCGGGGTCACCACACGAGGCACCAGCCCCCGGGGCCGCGGGCACCGCGAGCCCGGGGAACAGCCGGGGGTCCTGGGGGGGCGTCACCCCCAACCCGAGGGGAGGGAAGGGGGGGAACTGAGCTCCGCCTGCCGCCTCCAGCTGCTCTGGGGGGTGACCCGTCCCTGGAGACCCCTACGGGCCGGGGGACCCTCCAAGCACCCCGGGAGCCCCGGAATCTCAGGGGTCCCTGAGTCCCGGCAATGGAGGGGGGGGGAGGGGGCAGCTCCGGGGGTGCTGGGGCCCCAAAAACGGCCGCGCGGGTCCCACAGGGATGACCCAAGGGGACACCGACCCCGCTGGGACGTTCCGCGGCCCCTCACGGGCCCAGCGGGGGGTTCCGCAGGAGCCCCCGGGAGAAGATCCCCCCTCAGCACACTCCGGGGACCCTCAGTGCGGGGGATCCCCCCCGCCGCACCCCCAGGACCCCCCCCCGGCCCGCAGCTCTCACCGCCGCCGCTCCGCGCCCGCCGGGCCCGCCCCGTGACGCGCGAGCGGCGCGACCGGGACACGGGGGGGGGGGGGGGACCCGGTGCCGGGGGCGGACGGGCCGGGGGGGGACCCGGGGCCCTCTGGGGACACTCGGCCCCGGGGCGACCTCCCCCCCCCTCCTGCCCCAGCCCAGGCCTGCTCCTGCTCTGAGCTTTTCCCAAAACCAACTCGTTCCGCCCCAAAACGCAGCTCCACCAGCACCTCACTGACCTCGGCAACGTTTTTAGTGCCAACCCCCCACATTTCTCCATTTTCGGCTGCCTGAAAAGACCCCCGGACACAATTCCATCCTCGTCACTTCCAAAGGCAGCCGAACCCGACTTTTTTTGGGGGAGAAGAGTCTTAATTTGGCTTTTCTTTGGGTTTCTGTCTCATCAAACCCAAACAGTTGCACTTGAGGATTTAAAAAAAGGTCTTTTCCAACTAAAACTACCCTATTAATTTTTGTTTCCCAGACATAAATGCTCCCTCATTCACACATTCCTCTTAAGCTACAAATTCCATCAATAATTTGGGATAATTTTTTAAGCCCCCGAAAACTAAATCAATGGATTGGAGTGTTGGGACACAGCCAGAACCCACCTGTGGTTCCACACCATCATTCCCAGTGGTGTTCCAGCTCTCCAGGCTCTCATCTCCACCATCCCAAGCTTTTAATTTCCTGATGGATCCCTGGGAATGCTCAGCCCAGCCAGGAATGTGTGTGGGAATGGGGAATAACAGAACAAAACTCATTCCAAATCCCCAGATCCCACCGTTCCCTGGAGCTGCTGGGAAGGCAGCTCCTTCCTCTTCCCAAATGTGACAGTTTTCCAACCCACGTTCCTTATTTTTTTTTTTTAAACACACACACAAATAATGGAATGTTGCTGAAATAACCAAATCTTGGAAAAATGAGAATAAATCCAAGTGAGAGGCTTCACCCTTGGGGATTTCTCCTCCCTGAAAGCTTTTATGGAGGAACCTCATGGAGCTACTTTACCAACAGCTTTTGCCTGGAAGCTGGAACATTCTCAGTATTCCCCCAATCCCAGATATTGTTTTTTTTGGGGATGAGGGTCCTACCCCATCGGGCTGTCAAATCCTAACACTACTCACCCAGTTCCCTCTGCTCCAGGGTGTGTTTCCTGGGCATGTCGCCTCCCTTGTTCCTCAGCAGTTGTTGGGAGCAGGTGGCCTGGACAGTGTCCCCCTTGGCTTCCAGAAGTGTCCCCACCCTGCCAGTGTCCCCCTCATATACCTGAGGTGCCCACACCCTTCCCCTCCCTCCTCCTCCTCCTCCACCACCCACATGCTCCAGAGCTGATTCCCCCCAAGGAGAAAACTCAGTCTCCCCAAATCATCCTCCTTCCCTTTATAATTTGTTAACATTTATTCATTATTATTAAAGTGTATTGTTATTAAAGACACATCAAACCCACCTGGGGTGGGGGGGCCGGCTTTGATGTACCTACCCTGTGCTGGGGGGGAAGGTGGGTTCTGTGCTGCCCTGGGCTCATTATCAACCCGGGAGGCTCAATTGATAGGTCATTTGCTAGAGCTGTGGTAATTAGCAGCAAACAGAGCCTGGACTCTGCTCCACTGGAGTTATTAGAAGCCCAAACTGGTCCTTACTGGGCCATTTTCCAGCTACTGGGACGTGCAGCACTGATAAGACCCAGCAGGGATCAAACCCACCCGTTATCTCTGGGCCTGGTCCCACCGATAACCCCACAGTGCTTGGGGTTTATTTTCCTTGGGTTCCCCCCCCACCTCTAAAAAGGGCCCCGGTGCCTTTTTTTGTTGTTGTTTGTTTGATTTTATTTTTATTTTGGTGATAAGCAAGAGCTGAATGTGCAACAACACTCGGGTGCTCACTGGGCTGGAGGGCAGAGCCGTGGGTGTGCGTGACCAGCCCCACGGATCCCAGGGCTGCCTGGGCGGGGGGGGAGGATCTGATCAGGAGAAGGGGTTGGGTGGGAGAAGCATCCCCGTGGATTTGCAGGAGCCTGGGAAGAGGGGATGGAGCACCTGGATTTGCTGAGGGGAAGGAGTTGGGCACCTCCTGGGGTGGGAGAAGTGGATGTTTCCCAAACTTCCAGGAGTTTTTTGGTACTTGGAATTGGGGGAAGGAAGAAAGCGATCCATGTGGAAGGCTGTGTGGGAGGGCACAGAGCTGGCGGGGTCACGCGGGGAAACAGAGGGGTCCTGGATGTCCCCAGCTGAGCCAGGGAGGCTGACACGGCACAGGGGGACCCGCCGGGCTCTGGGGGAAACCGCGGGACTCTGTGGGAGACTAGAGGGCTCTAGGGGGGACCGTGGGACTTCGGGGGTGACCGGGGGCTCTGGGCGGAGCCGGGGGTCGAGGGGAACCCGCAGCGGGGACGTGCCGCCCCGGCAGCCGCCGCCGAGGGCACGTTCCCGGCTCACCGCGGGCCCCGGCGGCCGGAAGGGGTTTGGTCCCCGCTCCAGCCCCGGGGGCCGAACCCGCGCCCGGAGCGCCCGGGCCGCGTCTGCCTTCGGTCACATGACCAGCCACACGGCGCTTCCGCCGCCACCACGTGGGCGCCGGCCAATCAGCGCTCACGTCCCCGCCGAGCTCCACCCCCTTCCCGCCGTAACCTTCGCCCTTTGCCCCGACGCTGACCCGCCAAGATGGCGCTGGCCCGCGCCGGCTGCCGCCTCCTCTGCCGCCTCGGGCCCGGGCCCGGCCCCCCCTCCTGCCCCCGCCCCGGCCGGGGGGCGCCGAGGTGAGCGGGGACCGAGCCCCCCGCCCCAGGCCATGACTCCCCCAGGGCCGCCCCCCGCCCCTAGTGCCGCCCAGAGCCCCCCGGGGCACTTCCTAGTGCTCCCCCGATCCTCCCGGTGCTACCCTGAGACCCCCCCCAAGCTCTCGGGGAACCCCCAAGACTCCCGGGCCCTGCTCCTGACCCCCACCCCACCCAGCATCAGCCCCCCCCGGCACGCTGGGAGCAACGCACCCGCCCTCTGCCCCCCACTTGTGGAGGGGGCGTCCTGATCTCACCACCTTCCTGGGGACTTGGGGGGTCCCTACGGTGTCGAAAGGGTTCCCGTGGTGGTGGTTGTGGGGCCTCAACCCCTCCCTGGTGACTTAGGGAGGGGTCCCTATGGAGTAGGGGGGGTTCCCATGGTGGTGGGGTCCTCATGCCCTCTCAGGGCACTTGGGGGGGGGGTCCCCATCTCCCTATCCCCTCCAGGGCGGTCCCACAGCTCAGCCTCACCTCTCACTCCAATCTGTCCCCCTGCTTTCCCTGGAGCTTTTCCCCCAGGACTAACGTGGAGGGGGGAGGGGGGGTCCTGCAGGGTCCCCGTTTGCTACCGCTCGGGCCGGGCCGGGCCCAGGGCCCTCCTGGCTGCTTTGGCCTCCAGAGCCAAGACCTTTCCCAGGACCTACGAGAGGTTCCTGCAGGGGAGCTGCCCTCGCCTCTACCTGCTGCACACTACCTTCAGCAGAGGTGGGTGCTGGGGGACATCCAGGGGATAAACACATCAGGGGAATGGGGGTTGTTGGGATGGAGCTCTGGAGGTCACCCAGAGCCACCTCCAGCTCAGCAGGGTCACCTCCAGCAGGTCTCCCAGGATCCAGGTGGGGCTGGGATGGCTCCAGAGAAGGAGAATCCACCACCTCTCTGGGCAGCCTGGCCCAGGGCTTTGCCACCCTCACAGCAACAGGTTCCTGCTCATGCTCAGCTGGAACCTCCCGTGCTCCAGGTTGTCCCATGGCCCCTTGTCCTGTCCCTGGGCACTGCTGAGAAGAGCCTGGTCCCACCCTCCTGCCCCCCCTGGAGCTACTGAGGAGACCCCCCCTCAGGCTGCTCCTCTGCAGCTGAACTGCCCAGGTCCCTCAGCCTTTCTTTACCACAGGGATGTTTTCTTCCTGGATCCTGTGGGTCCTGCTGGAGGTGACCCTGCTCTGCTGGGGGTGGCTCTGGGTGATCTCCAGAGCTCCTTCCCAACCCCCCCAACCTGTAACTCTGCAATTTTGTCTAAATTATCTGCTTGTCGGGAAGTTCTCAGTTTTTGTTCACCATTTTTGGTCCCTGTTCCCTCCAGGAATCCAAGCACTGCTTCTGGAAGTCCAAGAAATCAGAAAAATCCGATGGAAAATGTCCCAGCAGAGCCTGAGGGTGCAGCAGCTCCCGTACCGGGACATGGAGCGGCTGCGGCAGGTCCAGCCCCACCTGACACTGCAGCTGCCCTTTCCTCCTGGAAAAAGGGGATGGATTTGCTGGGGGGGGGCTCACATTGTCCAGTTCCCCTGAAGAAGCCACATTCCCTGCCTCCCAACAGGGCTTGGAAGCTGGGGGGAGGTTGGATGCTGTTGGGGGTGGTTGGAGTGTCCAGTTCCCCTGGAAGAGGCACATTCCCTGCCTCCAAAGAGGGGTTGGAAGTTGGGGGGGGGGGGGGTTGGAATGTCCAGTTCCCCTGGAAGAGGAACCTTCCCTGCCTCCCAGTGGGTTGGAAGCTGCTGGGGGAGGGGTTTAGAGTGTCTAATTCTTCTGGGAGAGGCACCTTCCTGGCCTCCCACCTGGGGGGTGGTTCTATTTTGCGGGAATTCCAGGAGTTTGGCCCCAGATCCTGATCCTTTCCCTCCCTCCTGAGGCAGTTCCGCCGGGACGTGCTCAAGGCTCTTCCCATCGGGGTTCTGGCCATCCCGCCCTTCGCCAACTTCCTGGTCATCGTCCTGATGTGAGGACCAACTGTGCCTTCAGTTCCATGGAACTGGGGTGTTGTTCTTGAGAGTTTCCATCCCAGCCCAACATTCTCCCTCCATCCATCTCCTGCTGCCACAAAGACTCCCTGGGGAACCCGGGGAGAGAATCCCAGGATCCCAAACTGGTTTGGGTGGGAGGGACTTCAGAGATCCTCCAGTCCCACCCCCTGCATGGGCAGGGACACCTCCCACCAGACCAGGCTGCTCCAAGCCCCATCCAACCTGCCCTTCAACACTTCCAGGGATGGGGCAGCCACAACTTCCCTGTCCCTTGGTCTCCCCACCCTCAAAGGGAAGAATTTCCTCCTCACATCCAGCCTCCATCTCCCCAGCCCCAGTTTAAACCATTTCCCCTCATCCCATCACTCCAGGCTCTGGTGAGCTCCAGCTGGGCACGGCCCTGATCCCATGGGCTGGAGTTGTTCCCAAGCTCCCCAGATCTCCTGGGACAAGGTGACAGGAGGGAAAGAGACACAGGGACCCCAGGGAATGCTCCAGGCTTGGGGCAGAGCAGCTGGGAAGTGCCTGGGGGAAAAGGCCCTGGGGGGGTTGGGTGAGAGGGGCTGGAGATGAGCCAGTGAGTGCCCAGGTGGCCAAGGAGGCCACCAGCATCCTGGCTTGAGTTACACTGGGGTGCCCAGCAGGACCAGAACAGGGATTGTCCCCCTGACCTGGCACTGGTGAAGGGACATCTCAAATCCTGAGGTCAGTTTTGAGGCACAAAAGGGACATTGAGTGGCTGGAGCATGTCCAGAAAAGAGACACAGAGCTGGGGAAGGGGCTGGAGCACAAGTAGAAGGGTCTGGAGAACTTGTGAGGAGCAGCTGAGGGAGCTGGGGGTGTCCAGCCTGGAGCAGAGGAGGCTGAGGGGAGACCTGCTGGCTCTGCAGCTGCCTGAGAGGAGGTTGGAGCCAGGGGGGTCGGGCTCTGCTCCCCAGGAACAAGGGATGAGACCAGAGGAACTGGCCTCGAGTTGCCCAGGGGAGGTTGAGGTTGGATCTGGGGAACAATTCCTTCCTGGCAAGGGTTGTCAGGGCCTGGCCCAGGCTGCCCAGGCAGGGGTGGGGTCCCCATCCCTGGAGGGGTTTCCAAGCCCCGGAGATGGTGCTGAGGGACGTGGGGCAGGGGTGGCCTTGGCAGGGCTGGGTTGATGGGTGGACTCCATGATCCTCAAGTTCTTTCCCAATGGTCACTACTTTGATCCTCCTTTGGAGGAGGGACCCTCCCCAACTCCTGGGGCTCCAGCAGGATGTTCCTCACACCAATTCTCAGCAGCTCCAAATCCACCCAGCCTATCTCTTCACTTTCCCTCCCTCAATCCCTGTCTCTTCTCTCCAAGGTATTTCTTCCCACGCCAGCTCCTGATCCGCTACTTCTGGACCCCTGCCCAGCAGGTGGAATTCCTGGAGACCTACGACTCCATCCGGAGAGATTCCTACCTGGATGTGGTGCAGAGTTTAGCACTGGCAGCTCGTTCCCTTCCGGAGCGGCGGCTGGGACAGCGCCTGCAGGAGCTCTGCGCCGAGGTTTGTCACTGTGACCCGTCCTAGCTGTACCCGTGTCACCTCCTGCTGGGCCTGGCAGGTGACAGCAGCGCCCTGGTGGCTCCTGCAGGTGCTGAGAGGTTCTCAGCCGTGCGTGGCCGAGCTCTGCGCCCTCCGGAGTTTGTTTTCGGGATCTCCGCTGGCTCTGAACAAGCTCCAGGTGTCCCACGTGGTGAGTGAGGTGTCCCCTCCTGCCGGCAGCTCCGGGATGGCCCTTCCCGAATCCCGGGAGGATGGTCGTCCAGCCCTGCTGCTGGTCCCTGGCTCAATGTGGCAGTGCCCCCGAGAGGGGGGGTGGGGGGTACAGGCGTGTTCTGGGGACACCCCCCCTGTCGCTGACCATGCCCTGGTCCCCTTATTCCCGCAGCGAGCCCTGAGCCGGGTCCTGTTCCTCACCACGCACCTCCCGGCGTTTCTCCTGCGGCGGCGCCTGCGGAGCCACGTCCTGGAGATCGGGCACCTGGACCGGGCGCTGCTGCGGCTCGGGCTGGGCCAGCTCTCCGAGGAGGAGCTGCGGGCGGTGAGGGACCCTGCGCCCCGGGCCGAGTCCCGCCCCCGGGACAGCCCCTTTCCCCCAGGATGGTCCCTTTTCCCCCAAGGTGGTCTCTTTCCCCCAGGATGGTCCCTTTATCCCAGAATAGGCCCTTTTCGTCTGGGAAAGCATTTTCTGTCCCCCCCAAAGGACGCAGTACCATTGCCCAGCCCCCCATCCCACCGAGGACAGGTGACATCTCTGTTCCCTGAGTTTCCTGTGACCCATCCCTGAGCGTGTTCCTATTTTTGTCCCTCTCCTGCTCCTCAGGCTTGTTACCTCCGTGGCCTGAACTCCACTCACCTGGGCCCGGCCGAGTGCCGAGTGTGGCTGCAGCAGTGGCTGGGGCTGTCCTGCAAGCTCCAAGGTGACATGGTGGCCCAGGGACACATGGGGGGGCCAGAGGGAGGGGGGCTAGCAACATTCTGAGTGTGTCTGGGCACAGGGAACATTGGTTCTGGGTACACTGGGGACAAACTGTGGCTTTATCCCTCTCTGGGCACAGAGAATGTTGGCTGTGGATACACTGGGGACACTGGTGGCTTTATCCCCATCCCCCTCTGGGCACTGGAAACATCAGTGCTGGAGACAAACTGTGGCTTTTTCCCCCTTTTGGCCTGTGTCCTGAGGCCGTGTCCCACCAGGGAGGTGGTGACAGGGCACCTCTCTGCAGGGCCCCATGGGACCCCTACAAGGAACATCCCCTGTCTGGGTGTCCCTGTCCCACAGGGCCCTTGGGTGGTGGATTCCAGCCCTGGGGGAAGGAAAATGGGAAAGGGGGAATGTCAGTTCTGGGTACACTGGGGACAAACTGTAGCTTTATGCCCCTCTGGACACAGGGAATATTGGCTCTGGGGGTCACCATTCCCTGGCACTGCCTCTCCCAGCCTTCTCTCCTTTCCCAGCCTCCGAAGCCTCCCTGCTGGCCAACAGCCTGGTCCTGCTGTCCCTCAACTACCTCCGGGCCAAGGAGTGAGGGGCCCGGGGCCTTTCCCAGCCTTTCCACGCCAGGAAATTTCAGCTTAGAGTGGATAAGAATCGGGGAGAGGCGACCCCCCCCTCCTGCTCCGGAGGTTTGTGCCGGAGGCGGCTCTTCCCTCCCCGGGGGGGTCTGTGGGGCTGAGCCTCCAACCCGGGAGAGACGGCTTCACTCTTCCAGCTCTTCCACATGGACGACAGGACCAGGGAAAGGATTTCCCCACCTCCTGCCGATACTTCCCGGAGGCTTGTGCTGCTCTCCGGCCTCTCCCGGGGGGTTTAACTTCGTTTCTTTAGCCCCCAATCCCGAGCAGCCTAAAGCCAAACCTCTCCTGAGGGGGTGGAAAAGCCCCCGAGTTCCCCCGTGGCCTCAGGGGGGTGGAATTCCCGAGCTGTGGCTGCCACTGGAGCATCCCGGGCCATCGGGCTGGGAATGTGTGTGCCAACAAGGCTGAGCACCCCATCCCCCCCACACCTCCAGAGCTGCTCCAGCCCTTGGGTCACCTCCTTGGCCTCCTCTGGCCACTTCAAATTGCTGTTAATTACTCTCTATTTAAATAACAATGCTTTAATTACAGGCAGGTGCCCAGCAGGTGGCACGAGCTCCTTGTCCTGCTCCTTCCAGCTTCCAAACCCTCAAACCTTCACGTCAGTCCGACTTTCTCCTGCTGACACCAGGAAAGGACCCTTGAGTGGGAGGGTGGGGAGACGCTGGGAGAGTGAAGCTGTGGCTGCCCCATCCCTGGCAGTGCTGAAGGGCAGGTTGGATGGGGCTCAGAGCAGCCTGGGCTGGTGGGAGGTGTCCCTGCCCATGCAGGAGGTTGGATCTAGAAGATCTTTAAGGTCCCTCCAACCCAAAGCAGTCTGGGATTCCATGTTGGAAAGGGAGAACTGGGAATTCCTTTTTTTAAGCACTTTCAGGGTGTAAAGGAGGGGTTGGAATCACCCACCCAAGCCCAGCTCCTGCCTTGGAGAAGAAAACCCTTCCCCACCCCCCTGCAGTCCCAGTTTTCCCAGGAATTCCAGGCCTCACCAGGAGGAATTCCCTGAGATGGGTTTAACCCCCTGGAAGACACAACTAGTTGTGCAGGTTGGAGCATTTCTTGGAGTTTGATGCTTCCATATTCCCTTCCAATGGAGCAGCAGCACCAGGGGAGGGACAGAAAAAGTCGGGAAGAAATAAATGTGTCTGTGTTTGGAGAACAAGCTTTGGATTCTCACTGGAAAAGAACAAATCACAGAAAACTTCAAGCCACAGAAACACTTTTTGGAGGGGCTTGAAACCCCTCAAACACTTTTTTTGAGGGGGCTTCAACCCCCTTGAACACCATGCAAGAGGCTACAACCCCCTGAAACACTTTTCAAAGGGGCTTCCAACCCATTGAACACTTTTAAAAAGGGTTTTTAACCCCTAACCTCTCCTTGGAGCTTTCTCTTCTCCAGACTGAATAACCCAAACTGTCTCAGTTTGTCTTCATAGGAGAGGTGCTCTAGCTCCCTGATCATCCTCGTGGCCCTTCTCTGGACACACTCCAGCATGTCCATATCTTTCTTGTAATAGGGGCTCCAGAACTGGATGCAGTGCTCCAGGTGGGGTCTCACCAGAGTGGAGTAGAGGGGGAGAATCACCTCCCTTGACCTGCTGGCCACGCCTCTCTTGATGTAGCCCAGGATACGACTGGCTTTCTGGGCTGGAAGTGTACACTGACGGCTCACATTGAGCTTCTCATCCACCAGTACCCCCAAGTCCTTTTCTTCAGGGCTGCTCTCAAGCCAGTCACTGCCCGGTCTAGATCGGTGCTTGGGATTGCCCCGACTGAGATGCAGGACCTTGCACTTGGCCTTGTTGAACTTCATTAGATTGGCATGGGCCCACCTCTCCAGCCTGCCAAGGTCCCTCTGGATGGCATCCCTTCCCTCCCGCGTGTCATCCCATCCCCCTTGGTCCCTCAAGATGCCTCTGGATGGCATTCCTTCCCTCCAGCGTGTCAACTACATCACACAGTTTGGTGTCATCAGCAAATTTGCTGAGGGTGTGCTCAGTGCCACCGTCCATGTCACCAATGAAGATGTTAAACAAGACTGGTCCCAGTACTGATCCTTGAGGCACTCCACTTGGCCTCCTCTTGGACATGGACCTATTGACAGCCACTCTTTGGGTGCAGCCATCAAGCCAGTTCTTTATCCACTGAGTTGTCCATCCATCAAACCTGTATTTCACTAGCTTGGAGACCAGGATGTCATGTGGGACAGTGTCAAAAGCCTTGCTCAGATTGTTAGAAATGAATGGTAGTGTTGATTTTGCATTCTAGTGTTAGAAATGTAGTGTTTGGTTTGGTTCACATATATATATTCTAGTGTTAGGACCACATATGTATTAGGATATTAGGACCACATATAGGAATATATAGTTTGTTTGAGATATATATTTTAGTGTTAGGATAATTGTTTGTTTGAGAGATATCTACACATTCCAATGACACCTGGAGTGGTTTATGGGCCAAGAAACTGAGGGACTTAATTGGGCTCCATCTGGGGGATCTGAACATGGAGAAGGATTTATGGCCCAAGATAAGGCCGAACAAAGCTACTTCTATGCTGCTCTTCAGGGCAGGATGACACCAGTAGCTTGTTAATTGGGAAGACAGCCAAGGGGGCAAGAAAGGTCAAAATTTTACCTTAAAAGGTAAAAAGTAAACTGCTAGAATGGAATGTGTAAACAGGGGCGGGAAATTTATAGGATAATTTGAAGCGTCGGATAGGCTGTAAACCCTGGAGTGCCCAGCCAGTGGGGAAACAGGGGAGGGAATTTTGCGTCGGGAATAGGGAATATAAACCGCTATTCACCTTGCTATAGGTGTGCCTACTTGCTTAGGTCACCCATTCTTGCAAGGATGTAAATAAACTGTGCTTCGCTGAAGGATCCGTGTGGGCCTGTTCATTGGCGTGACAAACATTTCTCACAAGATCCAGGTAAAAAATGTCAGTTGCTCTTCCCTTTATTGATGTTGTGACCTTCTCATAGAAGGCCACCAGGTTTGTCAGGCACAATTTGCCCTTGGTGAAGCCATGTTGATTGTACCCAGTCACCTCTTCACTATTCTGCCTCAGCAGTGCCTCCAGGAGGGTCTGCTCCATCATCTTCCCAGGCACAGAGGTGAGACTGACTGGCCCTGGTTCATCCTTTCGCTTTTCAAAAATGTGGGTTATGTTTCCCCTTTTCCAGTCAGTCAGGACTTCCCCAGAGTGCTATGACTTATGGAATATAATAGACAGCAGTTTAGCAACCTCATCCACCAGTTCCCTCAGTACCTGTGGGTGTATCCATCAGGTTCCATGGACTTGTACACTTTCAGGTTCATCGAATGGTCATGAACCTGATCTTCACTTACAGTGGGCAGTACTTTCTCCCAGCCCCTTCCATTATCTCTGTGACTCCAGGAGTGTGGTTGGAGCCTTTGTCTGTGAAGACCGAGGTAAAGACGTTGTTAAGAACCTCAGCCTTCTCCATGTCACTTGTCACCAGTTCTCCCAGTTCCTTTCTGAGGGGGCCCACACCTTCCCTAGTCCTCTTTTTTCCAATAAAAGACCTATAGAAAATTTTGGTATTCCACTTGATCTCCCTGGCTAGATTAATTCTACCTGAGCTTTGGCTTTTCTAACCAGTTCTCTTGCTGCTTGGGCAGCCTCCGAGGTCAAACAAAGCAGCAGCAAAGTGTTTTTTGCTACTCAAACCAAAACAAATATTCCCCATTGCATTAAAACAGCCTCCTCAGACTGAGCTGGCTTATTTTCTTTTCTGTGGTTAACCTGTACTTTTCTGTGCCTTTTCCTCCACCGAGATTTTGTCTAGAGGTCGAGTTTCACAGCTGACCCCACTCTTATCCAAGACATCTGCTGCTCCTCGCAAAAAGCCCTCCCCAAGATACAGAGCATGGCGGGGAACGGCGGAGGCCCGGGGGACACACGGGACCACCCCACACGGGAGGGGCTCGGTGTCCCGGGTGCCGAAACCTGCCAGCGAGGGGAGCCCGCGGCTTGTCCCGGGACTCCTGTGGTGGAGAAAAGAGCCTCGGAGCGCTGAGGGGCTGGGGGCTGCGTCCCGGCCACAGGTGGGGGCGGCAGCAGCGCCCGGCAGCGAGGAGAGAGGGGACAGAGGGGTCCCGGCGGCACGGGGGGTGCCCCTGGGACAGAGCAGCCCCAACCCCCGAGGACGAGGAGGAGGAAGAAGAGGGAATCAGTCCCGTCCAACCGGGGCAAGGAGGGGTCCGTGGGGCTCTGGGGCGGCCAGAAAGGAGGTCCTGGGGAGGGGGCAATCGGGCCCTTAGGGGGTGATACTGGGGCACCCTATGTCACCCAGCCTTGCCCCCACAGTGTCTAGGACGGTGTTGGGACAGGGAGCGCAGCCACCCTTGCCTGACGCCGTGGGAGGGCAGCCTCAACCCTTTCCCTCACCGCACCCACTCCCCTTCCCACTCCTGCACGACACGGGGCAGACGAACCCCCAGGCAGCCCAAGGAGCTCTGCTCAGAGATCCGAGCTTCCCTGCCTCCCAGCTCCAGGCCAGGGCCCTGCGAGAAGTGTGAGGTGCAGCCACTGTGGGTGTGTGTGTGGGCACGGGGGGCAGGGGCTGCCCACCCTGCCCTGTCCCAGGCTCACTCCCTGTCACAAGCTGGTACCGGGGGCTCCTGGCTGTCAGGATCCTTTTGCGACTGCCCCCCCGATGTGGAGGGGTTTGTGAATGAGCCCGAGGGTCACACGCGGCGCTGCCTCTCACGGAGGAACGGCCACCGCGGGGCCGTATTTCAGGGGGGGAGTTAGAAAGCCCCCCCACCCCACCACGCTCAGAAATTGCCTCTGAAGCCAAGGTTTGCTCCACAAGCTGATCGGTTTATTAAGGGTTAACACAAACCCAGGGATGATGTTTAGGGACAATGCAAATGTGAATGGCTACCAGGGATATCAATATGTGTGTGGTGAGAAAGTGTCCTTTAGGGAGGCAATGCAAGAGGTCCTGAGCTTTTGAGGGAGAGGGTTAAGGACCAAAGGGAGGAGGGAGGAGGGAAGGAAACCGGACGTCAGTCCTGCTGGAGAGGTCGCGCTGAGTGTGCGAGTGTGAGGAGAGGAGTGTGTGTGTGTGTGTGTGTGTGAGGTGATGTTACCCTCCGGCGACTTGTCCAGCGTCGGTTGGTGGCCGGAAGGCAGGACGGCAGGTCCGTGGTGTCGGAGGGGCAGCCTCTCGGCAGCGGGTGCAGCGGCCGCTGGTTTCCTCTCCAGCGGCAGCAACACGGGGAGGGGGCTCCGGCCCCGACCCCAGGGCTCGGGACCCCGGCACGCTCGGCGCTGAGGCTCAGGCTGGACCCGGGGCAGGCAGGCAGGCAGGGTCCCAGCACCAGTGTCCGCAGCAGGGGGGTGTCCCAGGCAGAAAGCGTCCGAACGGGCCTCAGGGAGGAGGGAAGGGCCCACCTGCTGCCCTCGCCCCTTTGATACCCCCTGACCCACCTGTCCAGTCAGTGTCACTGCCCAGAGCCAACGAGCGTCCATCAGCCCCACGTTAGGGCAGTGACTGCCAGGGGCACAGGATGGCTTGTCGCCCATCCTTTCTGTCCCGGGCCACATCTGTTGTTTTGGGTTCAGTTGTCCTTGAGAAGCAAGTCTGGTTTAGTCTCTTAGCTGGGGATAATCAGGAGAGGCCTTCACTGGCTTAAAAGACATTTTGTTTAGACTGATGTGGGGAAGAAAAGAACAGTTTCCTACACCCTCCCAGCCAGGCTGGCATCGGGGCTCCCAGGGCGCAGCGGCCGGGGACCCAGCCCCGTCACAGCAGCCCGGACAGGGACCCTCCCTGCCCCTGGTGCCAGCGCATCCCCCACCCGGGCACGCCAGGGGCCCCTCCCCGTGCTGCCCTCCAGCCTTGCGCCCTCCCCCCTGGGCTGCACAGGGGACAGCAGTGTTCCAGCCTGGAGCCAGGGCTGGGGACATCCCGGGGAGCTGGGCACAGGGCTCATGGTCCCCCCCCTGCCTTGCCCCCTAGACTTGCCCGAGCTCCCTCGGCCAGATCTGTGCTGCTCTCCCTTGGCTCTGCCTGGGGAGGAAGACACCCTGAGCATCATCCAAGCCTTCCTCAGGAACCGACCAGAGGTACCACGGCCACTCGTACAAGGCTGGGCCTGTGTCTTCTGGCCACTCTTTGTGCCCATGCTCAGAAGGGGCTGATGCTGGGGGCTGTGCTGGGCTCCCCTGGCTGTCTCTCCCCCTTGACACTGTCTGTCCATCTGTCCCCTCCCTGCCTGGCAGCAAGACGCCCAGAAGCTGAAGTTTCTGGACACCCTCTGCACCATGCGCTGCACCATCAGCAAGTGCTCCAGTGCATGGAACTTGCTTTACATCTATGAGGAGGTGCTGTTGGAGATCATCAAGGTAAAGGGATGGCCAGGCAGGCTGAAGCAGGGGCAGGGGCAGCAACACAGCCCTGGGGGCAGGAGAAGGCTTGGCCAGGCAGAGGGGTGCCAATGAACACCTCTCCATCCTGGGAGATGCTCCAAAGACTCCTGAGTGGCCCAGCCTGAGCCAGGACTTGGACTCTACAATGTTTGCAGACTCCCCTGCCAGCCTGTGGCTCTGTGATGGGCACAGCCCTTCCTGTCGCAGAGCTCGGGACCTCTGGGTGCTGAGTGGGGAGGGGGTGCCAGGGTGGGGGCACCCGGGCTCTGCACCCGGGTTTGCTCCTCCCCAGGCAGGTCTTCCTGGCCCTGTGCCACAGGGGAGCCGCAGCTCCAGCCTCACTGGGAAATGCGGCAGCTCTGGTGGCCTGGGAAAGTCGCATGTGCTTGCGATTTTTTCTCGGTAAGAAGAGCTTTTGGCTGCTTGTCAGGGGGTTCAGCGTGAGCGGAGGGACCTCTGAAGCGTGGGGGTGGCAGCGACTTGTGCTGCTGCTGAGCGGAGTGCTGCTCCACATCATGCTGCTCCACACTGTGCTGCTGCTGAGCAGTGTGCAGCCAGTGCTACAGGAGGTGCACATCTTCGGGATGGATGACTAGAAGGACCAGTTCATTTCTGTCAGGTGCTCCATCCCTGTCCTCTCTTCCCCGCCAGCCACCCGGAGCCCAGCCAGCGGTCCCGGTGGGAGCTGAGCCCTTTTCGTGCAGGTCTGCAGTGCAGTACATGAGACTGTTGCTCTGCAAAATGGGCAGGGAGAGACAGGTGCTGGCCATCAAAGAGCAGGGGGGCTGGGATGCCCTGCTCAGCACCCAGAAGCAGCTGATGGGAGTGCAGGTCATCTCCAGGTGCGACCCCCTTCTCCCCACTCCTCAGGGACTGGGCACCCCTCCTTCCCTTGGTGCTGATGGCAGGGGGGTCCTGTTGCTTGGAGGAAACACCGCAGCCTGGTGATGTCCAGCCTGGTGCAAACTCAAAAGGCATGTGTCCACCCGGCTCATGCCTGATGCTTCCTCCTTCCCCCTGCCAGGGACATAATGCATGGTGTGGGACATGGGGACATGGGCGCTCTCCACAAGCCCTGCTGCCTCCGTTTGGATTTGCTCTCCCCTTGGCATCCTTTCCCGGGGCTGATGGCTGGAGCAGCCCCTGCTGCCTGTGTTTCAGATGCTGGGCAGCCCCTTCCTCAGTAATGAGCTCTGCATTGCCCTGCATGTCGTTCCCATCTATCTGAGGAGCCAGTGCCTGCAGGTGACCAGCCTAGTGCTCAGGGGCATCCTCAAGCTCACCAAAAGGCCTGAGGTGGTGAGTAGGGGACAGCTGGGACAGCAGCCCAGGGTGGAGCAGCGGGTGGTGGGTAACGGAGGGCCCAGGCTGCTCCGGGCACCGGGATCTGTGCCGGCTGCTGCCGGCTCTCCTGCCCCCCTGGGCCCTGCCCCACGGCTGTGCCGTGCCAGGAGGGAGGCAGCAGGGCCAAGAGGAACAGGCTCCTGCTGCCACCCCAGAGCCAATGCTGTCTGTCCTGTCCTCCCCCCCGTGCCCTGCTCTTTCCGAGGCCGTGCCGGGCAGCCCTGGCTGCCGGGACCTTGCCCTGTCCCCCCCGAGGCCGGTGTTGGCAGAGGGGCTTGTCACCCCTGCCGGGGGTCGCTGCTTTGCACCAAGGAAGCGCCGTGTCTCCCCCAGGCACAGAAGACCCTCCTGCTGCTGCCGAGTGTCTCATGGAGCTGCTGCAGGACACTGACAGGGACAGCCGTGCTGCTGCTGCTGCACAGGGAGGGGGACAGTCCCACTGTCCTGGCCATGGCTGAGAAGCTCCAGATGCTCTTTGACGATGTGAGGCTTTGCCCCGCAGCCCCCAGACCCTATCGCTGCTGTGCCAGGCCCCATGCTGCATCCCAACGCCCTGCACAGATGCATCCCAGCTCGGCCTCCGTGCCACGGGGGGATGGTGGTGGCAGGGGGGCTGCAGGCCTGCTGAGTCCCCCGAGGTGCCCCCTGCCCTGGCAGCAACCCCCAGCCCTCCGCAGGGTCTCCCTCACTGGGATCCCCAGGGACCCCAGCACGCTGCAGCTGGCTCCCTTCTAGAGCAGGGTTGGCTGAGGCCATCTTGGAGATGTCTATCTCCACGTCAGCCCCTTGCTCACCATGGGCTCCCCATGGTCTTGGGGCTGAGGTCTTCCTCCCCTCTTCCCCCAGAACTCCCAACACCACACGGGAGCTCTCTATCTGTCTCTTCCAAAACATGATAGGGCTGGTGGTCACCCAGAAGAAGGAAATGAAAAAGGAGATGTGGGACAGCTTGCTGCCACTGGTCTTTCACTTGCATGACCGGGAGAAGAGGGTGGCCAAGGTGGGACTCCCAGCCTGAGTGGTCCCCTAGGCAGGGCACTGCTGACACTGACCCCTTCAAATGTGTGTCACCAGGTGGTGTAGCCTGGGTCCAGTCAGGGCTCCCCTCCCTGTCCTCTGCTGCCCTGCTCCTCCTGCTGCCCAGATGGATGGGGAAGTGGGTCCCTTTTCCACCCAGCTGCCTCTGCACAGCCCCTGGTGTGGGTCCTTGCAGCCTGTGGCTCCGTAGCAGCCTGGAGCCACCAAGGTCAAAACACTGAAGTCCCAACAGGCATCCAGCCAGAGAGGGTGGCTGCTCTTCCCCAGGGTGCTGAACCTGGTGCCAGCATCAGTCCCCAGCTGCTGCAGCTTCCCTGCTGTGAGGTGGCTCTGTCAGTCAATTATGCCAAGCATCCTGCAGGTTGTGATAACAAGTCTTTTTTAGCCTAAAGGTGCAATTCATTCCTAGTTGCAAAACCTCAGGTCTCATCTGCCCAAGCGACTTCTCCTCAGCACAACAGGTCCAGTTACATGTGGCAGAAGTGAAGACTTTTGGTCGTGAGGGTTGTACCCATTTCCAAGAGTGCTCAGAGACCAACACAGGTATGCAGTGAGATGAGAAGTTCCTGCTGAGGAGGTTTGGAATAGCCAGCTGGGATGACTTTTCCAGGGGGCTGGGGGAGAGGGGGAGCAGCGGAGGCAAGTAATGGTCCTCAGAGGTGTCTTTGGCCTGGCTCTTCATTCCCTTCTCAGCAATCCCTGTGTTGGCTTCATTTCCACCTCTCTTTCCTCAGGTGTGGGGGAGAATCACAAAGATAGGAATGGGATGAGTAAGAGGAAAACAAGATCCTTTTCTTCTCTTGATTAATTTGGACATATTTGGGAGGCCTTCTCATGGTTCCTCATCAGCTCTTCAGTCTGGGTGTTCCTCCTCTCCTCCAACTCATGGAGCTCCGTCTTCCTCTGCAGGTCAAGCTCGTTCCGCAGCACTTGCATCTTCTTGGTGTACTTGGCCTCAGTCTCTCTCACTTGTCTCTTGAAGTGATTGCAGAGCCAGGTGATCTCCTCCTCCTGTTTCAGGTGCGTATTCTTCAGAGCCATCTCATTGGCCAGCTCCTGCTCCTTCAGCTCCACTTTCAAGGAGCAGACATCCTTCTTCAGCCCTGTCTCCTGGGCCCAGTGATCCTTCTGGGCTTGCTGCAAGGACAGGTTGCCCTCTGCCTTCAGCTCCGTCAGGTTCTCCTGGTGTCCATGCAACAAGTGTGTCCTGGTTTGAGCCAGGATAAAGCCAGTTTTTCTTTTGCTGATTCCTTTTTTTCTTTTCAGTGAGCTTTCTTCAACTAGCAACTGCGTGTTCTGCGAGGTTATAAAACATTCCAGTGTCTTATCAACCTAGCAGACTGAAAAGAAAAAAAGGAATCAGCAAAAGAAAAACTGGCTTTATCCTGGCTCAAACCAGGACAAAGTGCTTTACCTTCTGCTTGTAAATCTTGATCTCCACTTGATGCTGCAGCTCTGCTGCCTCCATCTCCCAGTCCCTGTTCTGCAGCTCAGCTCTCTTCTCCTCCAGCTGCTGCTGGGTCACCTCCAAGAAGGTGCAGACCTTCTTGCCCTCCAGCTTCAAATAGTTCCGCTCTTCCCATTCCTGCTCCAGCTCAAAGTGCATCTCCAGCTGCCCCTTGCTCATCTCCTCCAGGCCATGGCATCCATCCCTGCTGGAGCTTTCTTCCCTTTCCCTCTGCCCAGCAGAGCTGCTGTCAAGGCCTCTATGGCCTCAAGGACAGTGTCCATATTCAGAGAAAGCTGAAGGTTGTCTCCAAATACCTACAGGAGGAAGAAAAGGAGGGAAGACACATCATGCAGGGCACCCTGATAGTGCTTCTTGGCTGACCAGCCACCAGCAGCCCTGGCCAGAGGTGCCCAGCGGTGCTGGCAGTAGGGGCTGCAGCCCCTGCAGGGCAGAGGAGGAGAGCAGAGGGTCCCCAGGTGAGGGAGGAGGGCTGGGGTCATGGGCACTGGGTGCTGGCCCTGCAGAGAAGCAGAGCTGGCTGGTGGCCAGGGGGGCTGGAGCTGCTGCTGGGGCACTGGAATGCCACCCTCGGATAGTCCCTGCTCAGGGGCAGCAGGAACCCTCTTTCCCAGAGAGAGTGAGGCCAGGCCAGTCCTGCTGATTCTGGGTCCCTTGACTCACACAAACCTGGTGCTGATGCCATGGACAAGAGTCCCAGTATTGGGCGAGTTCATTACCTGGGTCATGGTTGCTGCTGTCGAGGGAAGGAAGCGACCAGAAATTCTTCCCAGGCTCTGTCTCACCTGCACGAAGGGGAAGCACGGAAGGGTGGGTAGGACACAACATCAACCTTCCCAAAGGGTAAAAGAGCTTTAAACTGACAAGGCTGAGGAGGGAGGCTGTGCTGGGGCTCCCACCCTGAGCAGCCCTGGCAGTCAGGCACTGCTGTGACCGTGCCTGTGGGACCCCCACTGCCAGTGCGCTGAGGAGACAGGATCCCAGCATCCAGTTGGTTGTGTTGTCCCCAAAGTGGGTCCATTATCTGGTGTGCAAGGAACCAATCCACACAGAGTTCACCATTGTCATGGTTTGACACCATTTAAGATAATCTTAAACGTCCCTTCCAACTCAAACCATTTGATGATGATGAACAAGTCCTTCCTTCCTTCCTTCCTTCCTTCCTTCCTTCCTTCCTTCCTTCCTTCCTTCCTTCCTTCCTTCCTTCCTTCCTTCCTTCCTTCCTTCCTTCCTTCCTTCCTTCCTTCCTTCCTTCCTTCCTTCCTTCCTTCCTTCCTTCCTTCCTTCCTTCCTTCCTTCCTTCCTTCCTTCCTTCCTTCCTTCCTTCCTTTCCTTCCTTTCCTTCCTTCCTCCCTCCCTCCCTCCCTCCCTCCCAGTGAATTATAAGGTGACACCCACACACCTACACATCTGTGTGATCTTGGATGCTCTTAGATTTTGGCAAACAGGACTTGGTTTCCCAGCTGGAGGGGCTCCTCCCTTTGTCTTTATATTTACATTTGGGCCAAACCCACCAGTCCTACATCAGTGTTGGTTTTATTCCAAACCTTTCTGGGGGCCAAGTCCAGCACGTGCATTATTTTCAGCTCCGGGAGCTGGTGGAGTCCTTCATGTTGTGGCAGGTGGTGCCCCCTTCCCTCAATTGGCCTGCACAAGTCAGCGGCACAGAGGGAAGTTGGATGCAAATGTCCTGCTGGCACCAACAGCCCCTGGCAGTGCATCCTTCTATCCCTATGGAGCAGCCAGGTCCCCCGTGCACAGCACCACCTTGTCATCTTCCTCCCTGGAGCAGGACAAGGAGCTGCTGAAGAACACCCAGGCCACCCTCGTACAGGTGCAAGGGGACCACAAGGACCTCAGCTGGGTCTCAAGGAGCCTCCTGGGACAGTGTCAGCAGCAGCAGCAAGATCTTGGGGTTGGTGGCTGTTCTGTTTTGACCCAGGATAGAACCAGTTTTCTTTCTAGTAATTTAACTTTTCAGTTCAGTCCCTTCTCAGTAGCTGCAGTTGCTGAAATGCCTGTTCTTCAGTCAGTGTCTGCTTCCAGAACTGATAATGCTGATGTTCTAGTTCCTGCTGGAGAACAGTGTGCAGAACCAAGCCCAGTGATCAGGTCTGACAAATATCTTGGAAAAGGGAGCAAAGGGGTGACCCTCCTGTGGGGAGGAGCAGGCCTGACAGGGGACCAACATTGACCAAAGGTTTTCCATCCCATACACCTCATGCTTGAGATAAATTTGGGGGGAGTCATGAGGGTCAAGCTCTCTTCATCCATGGCCAGTGTCCTGGCAGGATTCCATCCATTCGTCTGCCTTTGATCCCGATCCCTGCATTCCTGCATCCAGCTGATGTTGCTGCTGACCCCAGGAGCCCAGTCTGGGACTTTTCCAGGGCCTGCCCTGCAGCTTGGTGGTGGCGTGACCTTTACTGGGGGGGAAACGTGATATCGCTTTTGTAGATACTTGTGTGTTTTGTGATACTATGTGTGCACATATTTCATTCTTTTCCTTCTCATCACCAGTGGTCCATCACAGCTGTAGAGTTTAGTTCCCAGCCTGTCAGTCTCTCTCCCTTATTCCCTGTCCTTGCCCTGTAGGGGAGGGGAGAGGCGCTCACACGGAGCATCCGTCCGTCATTTAATTGCTGGCCTAGTGTTAAACTGTGACAGATTTGCTTTGAAATTAGTTTCTGGCTGGATAGTGAATCAGACCTGCAGGTGACTTCTTAAACAGCCCCAAATACTGACAAGTACTCATCAGCCTACATTTGCATTCAGTTTGCGTAGTTGTGCCTCACTGCTAAAGCTGCCTGATCCTCTTAATGTGCCATTTCAGGATCCTCACTTCCAAGGAAACAAGAGGTACCAGTGACTGTGACCCACTGAATGTCCCTGAATTAACTTCCCAAACAGTGTGGCAGCTGTCATAAAAACCATGGCTTATTGGAAAACACTGCTGCTTTTATTACTAAATCCTCCAGATCTTGCCTGTCATACCCCACGTCTCTCCAGAGTACAGGAATTGATCAACATTAAAATCCTTGGGAAAAAGAAGATACACCATGTTGTAGTTCAGTCCCAACTCTACCATGTGGAATTTGGGGATGGCCACTAAGAAGAGCTCAGCGGGGTGAACGTTCAGCTAGAAATGGAGGTGATAATTCTGTACAGTTTGAAGCCTTCAGATCAAAGTGTCTGCCTTTACAAATCACACTTCATGACAGGTCTTCTCTGCAAGGTCGCTTGGATGATCAGCATTATGTTCATAGAAGGTGAAGACAGAGACCCTGGGAACTCTTGTATAACACAGGCTAGATGAATTAATTACATAAAATAAAGCAAGTGACTCAATAAAGTACTAAATCCATGTTAAAAATAAGTTCCTGACATGTAAGTCCATACTTTCACAAGTTACCTTAGTAATTTCACTTGCTGGTTTAAACAAAACCCCACAAACCACCTTATCTTTTATTTGATTTTACCTAACATAACTTGAGTCTGTTCAATATTTCTTGCTGTGCTGAAGCCTTCTTTGGTACTAAGTTTCTGTTATCTGCTGTTTTACTTTCTCCCTGAGCAGGTAACCATTCTGAGTCTTTCATCATCAGGCTCCTTTTTAACATCTTCCCGTTGTTCTCATGGGTCTTCCCTGCAGCCTTGTGTTGGGTTTCAGTGGGAAGGTTTTTGTAAGTGCTGGGGGGGAGGGCTGCAGGGGTGGCTTCTGTGAGAAGATGCCAGAGATGGCTCCGTATCAGTCAGAGCCGGCCCCGTATCAGTCAGAGCCAGTGTCAGTCAGCTCCAAGGTACACCCACCTCTGGCCCAGTCACACACAGGCAGCAACGCTAGTGAGAACCTGTTCAAGGGGCAAAAATTGCCATGCAGCAGCTGCAGGGAAAGGAGTGAGAAATGGAGAGAGAAACAACTCTGCAGTCACCAAGGTCAGTAGAGAGGGAGGGGGAGGAGATGCACCAGGCATCAGAGTGGATATTCTCCTGCAGCCCATGGGGAAGACTGTGGTGTCACAGGAGGTCCCCCTGTGTCCCGGTGTCCTCCACCTGAAGGACCATGGTGGAGCAGATGTCCACACTGCAGCCTGTGAAGGAAGTCAGAAGGACCCAAGTTGAAGTTTGTGAAGGACTGTATCCCATGGGAGGGACCCCTCGCTGAAGCACGGGAAGAGTGCGAGGAAGAAGGAGCAGCACAAAGTGTAATGAACTGAGAGGAAATCCCCATCCCCTGTTCCCATGCACTGCTCAGGGGAAGGAGGAGGCAGAAGATACAGGAGCAAAGTTGAGCCTGGGAATGAAGAGGGGATGACTGAGAGAATATGTTTTTATTTTTGTTTTGCTTCTTTCTGTTACTATTAATTGTCAATAAATTACGCTGATTTTCCCAGGTCAAGTCTGTTTTGCCCATGGTGGTGACTGGTCAGCAATATTCCTGTCCTCACCTCCACCCTCAAGTTTTTTTCATCATATTTTATCCTGCTGTCCTGTTGAGAAGTGGGACTGGTAAAGTGGCTTGGTCAGCAAAGGTCAACCCACCTGAGGAACCTGGGCATACCCAGGAACCCTGGTCCATGGAACCTGATGAGCGGTGTCCCAGAGTCCTGAGGGAACGGGCTGAGGACTCTCCATGATGCTGGACAGGTCATGGCAGTGAGGGGAAGTCCCTGGTGGGTGGGAAAAGGGAAATGGATCTGAGGTGCATTCTACAGGTGTGTGCACCACTGGATGTGTGCTTGTGAGCGTGGGGGTGGGCAAATGGGTGGATGCTCACTGTGTGTGTGGAGGGGGGTGCATTCTGTGTGCAGGGTCTGCAAGGGGTGCACGTGGGTGGAGGGGCGTGTGTATATGTGCGCGCTCGCACCGGGCAGGGCTGCACATCATGGCATCACAGAATGGTGCTGGTGGGAAGGGACCTTGTAAAGGTCATCCAGTCCAACCTCCCTGCAGTGAGGAGGGGCATCTTCAAGCAGATCAGGTTGCTCAGAGCCCTGTCCAACCTGACCTTTAACATTTACAGGGGTGGGGCTTCTTCCACACCTGTGACAGTGTCTCACCACCCTCAGCATAAAAAATGTCTCCCTGATGTCTAACCTAAAGCTACCCACCTTTAGTTTAAAACCATCACCCCTTGTCATATTGCAATAGGTCCTACTAAGAGGTTTGTCCTCATTTTTTCTTAAAAGCCCCCTTGAAGTACTGGAAGGTGCTCTAAGGTCTCCCTGCAGCCTTCTCTTCTCCCGGTTGAACAACCCCAACTTTCTCAGCCTTTCCTCCTGGGAGAGGTGTTCTACCCTCTGCCTGTCTGCACGCTGTGTGTGTGAACACTGCACATGACTTAGTGCGCACCAGGGGTGTTTTGGAGCAGGGGCGTGCATGGGCTCTGGGGGTGCATTGCACCTCCTGTGTGTGCCCCACGTCTCCACACCCCCGTGCATGTGCACCATGGCCCTGAATGCAGGGGGATGTGCACAGCATGTGGTGCACAGGTTGTGTGTCTGCTGTTTGTGTGTGCACACATCTGTGTGCCCTATGCAAGCTGTATCCAGCCCCTGCTCCTCCAGAGAACGTCTCCTTGCAGAAGAGCTGGAGCTGAACTGGGAGGACTCCCATTCCCAGGAGGTTTCTTCTGGCTCAGGCCAACGGCTGTTCCCATGTGCAAGTACAAGAGACTTAGTTTGTCTTCCAAAGAGCCAGATCCCATTCCAGAACACACACACATACTTCACGGGCATGAATGGCAAAGCAGATGAAGAGAGGCAGAGCAGCACCTTTACCAGCACCCACTTCACACAAAAAGCACCACCCTGTCGTCATCTTCCTCTCCAGCTGGTCAGGACAGATGGTCAGCAGTGAAACCTGCACACACATCACTCCCTGGATTCCCAAGCACAGTATATTCATGGGTCCCTTCAATATTGGCATGGGAATTAAGTTCAGTTAAAATCCTTGGCTGGATGTCAAGGTACACACCCAGCAGTTAGTATAGATCTAGGCTCTTTCCAGATCAGTATCTCCTCTTGCTCGTCAGCCAGTCCAGCTTGCTGTTTCCAACCATGAGCCCCAAGGACCTGTGTTCCCCTCTGCCTTGCCAGCAGCCCAGCCTTTGGACCTATCTCCCCCTGGGCATAGATTGAGGCCACACAGAAAAGGAGCTAGGATTGCTCTCCAGATGAAGGCAGGATGGAGGGAGGTGGTTAGGTGCAGGGCTTAGGCAAGCAAGCAAACCAAACAGCAGCTTTTGTGCCACTGGCTCCTTGATCCCCCCTTCTCTCCATTTTCCATGCTTATACATCCCCCTTATCTTCCTTGACTGCTCCTTTTCTCTGTGCTTGTCTCCTCCCAAACAAGGGACCTATCCCTGGGTAGCTTTTCCCCCTTGCTCCCTGGTTTGCTACACCGGTGAACAGACATGGTGCTTCAGGTGCTGTTCCCTAGGTCACCTTGGACTTCCATGGCATTCCTGATGCCATTTCCTGGGCACCACCACTGTCTCTGCCAGAATCCTCTCCCCAGAATCACCCCGGCTCTTCCTTCCCTTCTCTCTGAAGTGTGGCCACCTCTTCATATCATTCCCCGCCTGTACCTACCTGTGAGATGTGGCTCTACCTCATCGCACTGTAACTCATGTCAGTGTCTCACTGGGTTTGCTCTGCTCAGCAAACTCAAACTCTTGCCATGCTCAGGAGTTCCCAGGGTCTGTTCAGGCAGCTGAGGCTTATGACATCATCAGGCCCCAATCATCAGCCCCTGTGCCTTAACGCATCCCCCACAGTTGTCTGCATGTCACATCATTTTTTCCCAACCTCTTCCAAGTTTCCATGTGTCTTCTCCACCCCATGGTGGCTCAGAGCACCCTCTTCTTTGGCCAGGCAGGGTTTCAGCCCTTTTGAGTGACTCTCCCTGTGTGCCCTTGTGTGAGGGACCAGCCCTCCAGACCTACTTTGGAAAATGGTATTGAAACCCCATTGTACCCCCCGCTCATATGCATCCTAAAAGGCCTGCCTGGGAGGATGGAGACTGCAGGAATGGCCTGCATATGGCCTTGGGTCTACAAAGATTGAGATAACGATGAGGATTGAGATAATGACAATGATCAAGGGGCAGAGGGGGCATAGGCCCACTCCAGCTGCTCACACATGTATGGCTCAATCACACGTACACATTGTGAAATCAAGATTCTAGCCCTATAAAATAGGGTGCTGCAATGGTGGGCTGGGGGAGTTTCATCGACACCAACTATCGACACCAACCCTCCTCCATTGGCTGGACCAATGATGCTGGATCCAGGACTGGTGATTTTCCTGTCCTCTTTCTCTCTCGTCTCCCCCACCCTCCCTCTCACCTTTTATTTTCATCCCCTTTTCCTTACTTAATATATATGAATGTGGGGGGTTTTGTTTAGGTTGTTCAATATTAATTCCTACTAGTGTAAAAAATGTATTTGTTATAAACAGACCTTGTGTGTCACTGCACCTCAACCTGATCAAGGGGTATTGGACGATCGAGCTTTTACTTGGACCATAATACATTTACTTTCTCTGGGAAGAGCCCAGGTCTGAGAGAAGGATTTTGGGCCCAGACACACCTCAGCTCCTCCATGAAGGAAGTCTAGAAAGCAAGGGGGTTCAGTCCGAATCTCCCTGGGCTGCCCAGTCTGAGTTGTGACACATACAGGACTGGATCCAGCAGCACCTAGGCTCCTCTATTGCAGCAGGAGCTTAGAAAGCAAAGGGGTCCAGTTCTAGCCTTCCTGGGTTGTTAAATCCAGGCTGTGTCATCTTGTCTGCCTGCAGCCTCATTTTGCAGGTGTCTGGTGTGGAAGCCCTTGCCTTGCACAGGAGGCTGAACTGGACTGGAGCAGGGTTAGCTGTGAAAACTGGCACCTTTATTTCAAGAACTAAGTCAACTCATGCATTTGAGTGCATTCAGGGGAGTGTGGACAGGACAGAGCAGGCCTTTGACACCAAAGCTGCCTTTGGATCAGCAGGCATTGCCCCAGAAGGAAATTGCCATGGAACACTGCAGCTTGCACTGGATCCTCTTCATTCAGCAGCCCTCCCTGCTGCACGCAGTCCCAGCTGCACCAGGATCCAGTTGTAGAAGTGCTGTGTGGAGACGTAAACCCCAGGCTGTCTTGCTCTTGCACATCCTCTCCCCCAGCTGGTCAATCCAACCAGCCAGAAGTAGTCACGATAGTTATCTTTGCAGACCAGAGGGCCACCACTGTCACCCTGCAGCAGAGGAGAGAGAGCGAAGGTGGTGTTGGGTGACCCCTGCCAGCACTATGGGGGCTCCTCCTGAGCTGTGCTGGCTGCACAGAGAGGCTCTGCTCAGGGGCTGGAGATGACAGAACCATGTCTGGGAGGGGGTTGTGGGGCTCTCTGTCCTGCACAGAGCTCCTGGAGCTGTGGAAGATGGAGGTTCCAGGATTGGGATCTGTACCCATGGGCTGCCAAGAGCACTGGCTGGGCCTCTGGGAGAAGGGGGTACTAAGCTGTGGTTGGGAAAGGGGAGGTGAGTCCCAGCAGTGGTGGAGACCCAGGGGAGGGTAACTTGTCAGGCAAAGCCTGCACTGGAGTCCCTCTGGGGGCTGTGGCAAGGCTGCCTGTGCTGCTGGGGGGCACTTGTAGCTCCCTCCTACCTGGCAGGTGTCGATGACACCCCGTTCGTAGCCAGCACACAGGTTGTGGTGGTGGATTTCCCCTCTGTACCACCAGCTACTGTTACAGATGCCGGTATCAATGAGGTGCACCCTGGCCTCCTGCAGGACATCACTCTCGTTTACAGAGGCTGCTGTGAGCACAGAAAAGAATTAGCACCCTGCAAGTCGCTGCCAGTACATCGCCCCTGTCTGGGCAAACCCCTTCCTTGGGGCTTGGCTTTGCCTCTTGAAGGCATCTGCTGGTGCTCCCCTTCTCTCTTGTTCTGGGTAATGGGTCAGGCCCACCTCTCTCTGGGCACAGCCTGACTCTGGCTTTGGCCCTTGCTCTCAGCAAGCCCAGCCTGGCTCCCCAGTGTGCCCAACTGGCACTCGGGACATGAGGACTTTTTGGGAACTCACATCTGGCAGTGGTGGCACCCCAGCCACTGACGTAGCAGTTTTTCAGCTCTTGCACTCTCAGCGAGATATCAGGCACACAGGCCAGCTGTATGTAGGAGCTGCACTGGACGGGCTGGTCCAGCTCCAGCAGGGCGATGTCGTTCCAATGCGTGGGTTCGTTATAGTGCTCGTGGATCAGGAGCTGCCTGATGTGGCGCACTTGGACCTCAGGGCCCAGCCGAGACAAGCGGTTGGCCCCGATCACCACGCGCCACGTGGAGATGTAGCTGGAGGGCAGATGGAGAGAGGGTCAGGGGAAGAGGAGCCCTGAGCTGCAGCAGCCCAGTGGCTCCTGCCTTCTGCCTCCTACAGGGAAGAGGGAAGCAGCATTGCCGAGAGTGTGGCTGCCCCAGGGCCTTTGGCTCCAGGAACGTGAGGCTGGAGGCTGCCAGGAGGCAGGGGCACCAGCCCAGCCCTCTCCTGAGCAGGCTTCCAGCTGGGCTCTGAGTGCCCAGGAACTGGCCATGCTGCAAGAAGACGGGATGGGAGGAGGACGTGGTGCTGTGGACAGGGCACCTGCTTGTGCTGGGGGGACATCCTCCTTCCTGGTCCTCCTTACCTGGCGTTGATGAAGCAGTGGGCTGCTGTGATGACCCACTGTGGGGTGATGAGGGACCCTCCACATATGTGCCCTGAGCCTATTGTCCAGGGATCCTGGATGCTGACGATCCAGGGCCAGGCCCCCGGCCGTGCATTGGTGCCACCCACGACGCGCCACTTGCCGTAGAAAGAAGCCATGGGTCGGAGCCCACAGGTCCTGTAACCAGAAGCTCATCAGTGTCCTGCTCCATGGGCTGCTGCTGAAGGTCAGCCCTCTTCCCTCCCCACAAGGTGCTCGTGCACAGTGGGGCCAGGGACCTCATGGGCTGTGCATCTGTCCTGCCTGTGTCTGCTTTAGCCCCTGGAGCACTTGTGCAGCAGCCGGGTACTGGCCAGGCCCTGAGGCTCCCCATGGGCTTTGGGAAGCTGTGGCCACTTTGGGACAAGTGGGCACCCTCCACTGACCCCCATGAGGGCTGCCCAAGCTCCCCCCCAGAGCCCCGGGCACTCACCCACAGTTGTCCCATGTGCCATGCACGGGCCAGCCCAGGGCCAGCAGGACGAGGAGCAGGAGCAAAGCCATGTCTGCCAGCGGCACGTGGCAGCAGCACGACCCAAGGACTGGTGCCAGCAGAGCAGCAGCCAGTACAGAACTCACTGTGCCCTTGGGCCAGGGATGATGTCATAGGGTGCTGGGCACTGGCATTCCATGCATGGAACACATGAGGGGTTCCAAGTTCCATTTGGAAGGAGGGGGAATCTGAGAGCAGACCCCCCCCCACTGAGTGTTCTGCTGCGGGATGAGGGTCACGTTCCTGCTGACAGCCAGCAGGAACAACCACCAGTGGCATCACAGCTCCTCAGGGAAACTCTCCAGCCCCTGCTCTCTGCAGCCACCAGGGCCTTCCAAAAAACATGAGGGAACACCACTGCTACAGGCTGTGTGCATGTCAGGTGGTGAAGGGCCAACCTGGCTCCAGCCAGAGAGAAAAATGGGACAGGGAAGCAGGACAAAGGAACAGACAGAGAAAATAAGAAACACAGAGCAGGACAGAGATGGAGGGGAAAAAAGCCTGGGTTGGGCAGCAAGACAAGAGAGATGGAGAAGGAAAAGACAGTGCTGAGCTGCAGGACAGTAAAAGTGGGGACCAGAAAAAGGACAGCGGCATAGAAAGAGGAAAGAAAAAGGGATGTAGACAAAGATGGAGAAGGAAGCAGCAGGAAAAGAGGAAAAGAAGCAGAAAGAGGGAGCAGGAAGAGAAAGAAAAATAAGGACAGGCAGCAGGGGGGAGATGGAGAAACAATCTGTAGTGGGCAACAGGGCAGAGAGGGACAAACACAGGAGATGAACAAACACAGCTTCTCCTGGGGAATGCCTCACCATGGGGTGAACACGTAAAACAACCTGGGACCAGGGTCGGAGAGCAAGAACAGGGGACAGAGAGGGACAACAGGGGGCAGAGAGCAAGGACAGGGGACACAGGACAAGGAAAGCCTGCAAAAAGCAAGAGCAACAAAGGATCAGGGTTCAGCAGTGGGAAAGCCCCACTCTGTGTCAGATGCATCTCTGGTGAGATCAGTGGTGGTTTTTGGCTGGGTCATACCATGTGCTGGCCAGAATGAAGTGGCACAAAATGTCTGGTCTGTCCCAGTGAGGTGTGATGGATAGATCCCAGCCAGCAGAGGAGGAAGAGGCTGCATTGCTGGTGTGGAAGCCCTGGGGAGACATTGTCATGAATCTGGAGATGCAGGACAGAGGTTTCTTTAATACTTTTCTCCCCAAGCCACCCCTGAGATAGCAGGGTGCAAAAATTCCACAATTTCACAGCAGCTTTTGGAATGTTCAGGTTCTCTCCCTTTTCCTGACCATATCCACACAGGGCAGCATTAGGGGGAAGGAGATTGCACAGTTCTGGTAGAAAAAGGAGTAAATTATAATGGTCACACACTCAGTTCTGTCCTCTTTGAGGAGTGGTTGGGGTGTTTGTCACTGTCCTGTGGGAGAGATGGGATTTCCCCCTTCCAGGACTGTTCCTAAGACAGAGACAGAGACACAGCTGGGACCCCGGGCTCTTTATGAGTCTGTTCTTGGTCTCCTGCCTGCACTTGTTCTGTTTTCCCTCTGTCTCCTTTTCTCCTCAGACACCGACTTTCTGTTAGTTTTGGTTGGTTTACAGTGCAGGACCTGCTGACCACAGCCCCCTCCAGTGCCTTGCCAGAGCAGGGACCCAGCATGAAGCTGTCGCTGCACTGTCTGCACCAGGGGCAGGGCAACCTTCTGGTGAGAGCAGCCATTTGCTCCTGGTCATTAATGAACCACAAACTTCAGTGGCTGAGGCAGTCCTAAAGCAAGATCTTCCTTTCTACAGTGGTCTGGCTCACCACAGTAGTAAAATATCTGAAAGCAAGAACTGACCTTGTTGAGGGGCAATCAAAAAGGGTTTTTGTGTTCAATCCTACAGGAGGCTTAGGAGATGCTGCTTTCTGGGGGGGCTTCCAAAATCAGAATCCCACCCCCAGGCTGATTATCATTATGCAGGTAAACTATTCCTGGGATGCTAATGGATACTGTGGTTCCCTTTCTGTACTCTGATTTAAAGGGTGAACAAGGATTAATGTGTTTTGGGGCAGCAAAGTGCTCCAATTTCAATCTGTTTTTTGTGCTTTTTTATGAGGAATGCCCTATTCTAACATGCACTGTCCTGCAGTGACACCCAATAGGAGCAGCTCACCAAAACCCAGCCATGCCAAATAATTTCTGCCCTGTGCCTTCAGCCGTATCTCCCAGCTGAAGGGCTCAGCTTGGAATTGCCAATAAATTGATCATGGTGTTCAATGGTTGGTAATTCTGAAGGAAGAGCGATGTCAAGATGTTAATTTATGTGTGAATAATAAATGGTGCTGATTTCCGTTAGGCTGTGAATGATCTAACCCTCTGCTGTTGGTTACCAGGGTCTGATACTTGGACCCGTCTGGAGCAGAAGCTGTTTAAAAGGGCTGTTTCCATGCACAAGAAGGATTTTTACCTTACACAGAAGGAGGTAAAGCCACGGGACTGGGGTGGATCTGGGGCTGTCAGTTGTGTGTTGAACTGTGTTGGAATCTCAGTCCTTGAAACCTGGTGTTTGCTGCTGAGCACTAGAAAGACCCCAGGACATGACAGGATTTGCCCTAATGTAGAATTATAACCAAATGTTTCATAGACATATTTAATATTTAATAGAAGAATAATATTTAACTAAAACACCAGCAATATGAAAAAAATAATGAAACACTATGCTGAAAACAGGGTTCTGCCCTTCCAGCACTTATTTATGGCTCTTCTGAAACGGGAAGGTTTGCATCTGTTCCATCCCACCAGAGAGAATGTGGGAAAGAAATTAAAACAGCGCTGGATGGATTTCTTGTGAAATGTGCAATGTTTTCCTGCAGTGTTTCCATGAGAGATGGTTTCTGTTTCTCTCAATGGATTCTGACTAAGATTGTATTCCAGTGTGTTGAATATTACTATACGTGGAAAAAACCCCAGATTTTACACCAATTGAGTTCGAGTTATCAGAGAAAAGGTGAAGAGAGACAAGGCTGAGGTGGAGGAGACTGAAAAAAAGGTAGAAAAACCACTGGGGGTTTGTGTGAGGTGTGGAAGGTGCAGCAGAAGCTGCCCAGGACCAGGTTCTGCTGCTGCTGCTTGGACAAAATATTCTGTAATTAAACCTCTTCTGGGGAATCACTCAGAGACAACAAAACAGCTTTTTGTCGTTGGTGCTATTGCATCAAGCTCGATACTGGTAATTTTCAGGGCTATTCTGTCACATCCCAGTGCTCCCTAACAGGAGCTGCTGGTGATGTGTTGCACGGGGGCTGCTAAATCTCTCCTCGCCAGCAAACAAGATAATTACCACAGCAATCTTCTGTGTGGCAGAAGAGCCAGTTTGTTACTTTAGCCACCCGCCTTCCTGAAGAGAAGGAGAAATCAAGAACACCCTCTGATTTACAGGCAGTTTGAAACTCCAAGAAGAGGCATCTTCCTGTGCCTAAGGAAAGCCCAAAGATAAAGCAGAGGAGCTTCCAGGTGCCAGGCAGTGCTGGCGGCTCATCCCACGGTTCCAGCAAGCCTCCCTTCCTGGCAGGAAGTGGGGACAATCTGGGGGTGTTTCCATGCAGGGAGCCTGAGAGGTAACCATGAATCCTTGTTCTAAACCCTCCTGCTTTTGGCTAAAACAGATTTACACTTTCAGAGCCACCTGGTAGGCAGACAGGAAGCAGAGCTAAGGGTATTTTGAGGAGTATTCCTCAAGGTTTGGCTTTCTGGCAGTTTGGTTTGACTTGCACAGAATCATAGAATGTCAGAATTGTTATTCCGTGTGTTAGAAATGAAATGTAGTGTTGATTTTGCATTCTAGTGTTAGAAACACAGTGTCGGGTTTGGTTTTATATATATATATATATATAAAAATATATATATTTATATATATATATATAAAAATATATATATTTATATATATATATATATATATATACACCCTAGTGTTAGGAATATAATAGTTTGTTTGAGAGAAGTGAGGTATCTGCACATTTCAAGGACACCGGGAGTGGTTTACGGTCCAAGAAACTGAGGGAGTGAATTGGGCTCCATCTAGGGATGGAGCAGAATTTATGGCCCAAGATAAGACCGAAGAAAGCCACTTCTATCTTGCTCCTCAGGGCAGGATGACACCAGTAGGTGTAGATCATTTTGTTAATTGGGAAGACAGCCAAGGGGGCAAGAAAGGTCAAAATTTTACCTTAAAAGGTAAAAAGTAAACTGCTAGAATGAATGTGTAAACAGGGGTGGGAAACTTATAGGATAATTTGAAGCGTTGGATAGGCTGTAAACCCTGGAGTGCCCAGCCAGTGGGGAAACAGGGGAGGGAATTTTGCGTCCAGGAATAGGGAACATAAACAGTTATTCACCTTACTATGGGCGTGCCTGCTTGTTTAGGTCACCCATTTTTGCAAGAATGTAAATAAACTGTGCTTCCCTGAAGGATCTGGGTGGGCCTGCTCATTGGTGCGACAAACGTTTCTCACATGTGGATGATGTGATTCTGGAGAGGTTGGAAAACACCTCGAAGATCACCGAGTCCAACTGTCCACCAACGGGAAAATAAATAAATAAAACAATTACAAAAAACCCCAACACAGCACAAACCCACAACTACACATCCACAAACACAACCCACAAACCCCCCTGTGCCCACTAGAGCATGGCCTGAAGTGCCAACATGTTTCTTGAATACCTCACATCTATTGAATACCTCTCTGGGCAGTTCCAGTGCCTGACCACTCTTTGGGTAAAGAAATTATTCCTGATATTCAATCTAAACCTCCCCTGGGCAAGCTCAGGCCATTTCCTCTGGTTCTGTCATTGTTGGGAGAAGAGCCCAACACCTATCTCCCTACAACCTCCTCTCAGGTAGTTGTAGAGAGCAATGTGGTCTCCCCTCAGCCTCCTCTTCAGACTAAACAATCCTAATTCCCTTAGCCTCTCCTCATAGTTCTCTAGACCCTTATTGTTCTCCAGACCCTTCCCCAGCTTGGTAGCTCTTCTTTGGACATGCTCCAGCCCCTCAGTGTCCTTCACGTAGCGAGGAACCCAGAACTGATCTCAGTGCTCGAGCTGCAGCCTCACTGGTGCCCAGTACAGGGGCATGATCACCTCCCTACTCCTGCTTGCCACGCTATTCCTGATGCAGGCCAGGATGTTGGAGGCCTTCTTGGTCATGTGGGCACACACTGGCTCATGTTCAGCTGCTGTCAATGAGCATCCCCAGGTCCTTTTCCACTCAACCATCCTGTTGAACCACCAGCACCCTGAAACAAAAATTTGGAGCTTCCAAACCCCATTGCTTTCTAACACTCCTCACTGAAGTAGGAGGCTAGGTGCAGCTGCGTAAGGATTCTGAGATAAAGACCCAATAACAACAAACAAGCTGTTATTGAGCAGGCATTCTTTATTGCAGCACTGGGCAACACTGGGGATATCACCACTGCAAGTGCTCCAACGAGTTAGCAGAATACCCCAACTAATATACACCAAAAACATGTATATTCAGTTTTATGTCAATGAGTTCCCCGAATTCTCTTCCACAGTAATTTTATTTCCTGGAATTAAGTATCTTTGTAATTATGCATGCTAGAGAGTCTCCTGTGGGGGTCTTTGCTGATTCTAGTCCTTTGTCATCTTTGTCCTGTCTCCAGTCTCTGACTGGTAGATTGCCCAGGTGGGTCAGAATCAACATAAGCATTGTCTGTAGGTGCCACAGGTCTTAGAAGACTTGATGTTACCACAGCCTGCAGGATGCTTGGCATAGTTGAATGATAATTTCACAAAGCACCTTGTTTTAAAAGTAACCTGTTCAGCTAACTTCGTACAGCAAATTCATTATTTTAGTAAATTTTTATTAGGCTATTTTTCTATTGAATCTACTAACGAGTATCCTATGACTACCAATCCCAGGGGAACTGGCAGAACAAGGTGGTGAAACTGCATCCTACCTCACTCCAAAATACACAGGAATTCATCAAAGTAGAAACTATGGAGCTTGGTTTAACAATGTTTATCATACCAATAAAAAGGAATTTAAATCCCTGTTTTCTACCTCTCAGTCAAGGGTGGGAACTCTTACATGAAGCTCCATTGCCGGCAGGGGCAGGCCCAGCCTCTCCTGAAGGTGAAATGGCCTTCAAGAGGCTCAAAAGCCAGGCCCAAGAAATCCAGCTGCTGATCTGCTTCAATGGCAGCTGGGAAAGCAGGATGTAGAGCAGCAGCACTGCTGTGCTTTCCCTTGGGAAAAGCACAACCCTTTCCCAGCAGTGGCAGATGACACCAGGCTGCCTGGAGCTGAAAAACCACCTCAGCTCTTCCCACCCCACTCAGGGATCATTCAGGGAACAAGGGTTACTGGAAGCAAAACTGCAGCTTTGTGTGTGTTTGAAAAACTTGTCTGGATTTTCTTGAGTGTTGTTGGTGACTATTAAATACCTCTTGTAAGCATACAAGAAGTTCTTGGCTTCTGCTGGTGTTTCAAAAGCCCTTTGCCTCTATTTTAAGAAGCTGGCTGCCCTCAACCCTCGCTTTTTGCCATTGGTTTGAGGGTTTGGTGATGGTATGAAGGAAGAGAACAGGGAAATCAGTGGGAAATGGGATATAATGCCGTATTTGGCCACAAGGTGACGGCCACGCATGGTGCTGCAGAGCCTGAAACAGCTGGGCTGAGCCCAGGGATGGGGTTTATGTGCTCCCTACTGATCAAATCGAGGGGTTGGTTCATTACAGGAACGGAACAGAAACGAGGGGTCTTGTCCCCTATGCCAAGAGGGATCAAAGGCTTTTGTTTTGTTGCCAGGCAACAAGATCTTCCTAGCTGTGTTTCATTTTTGCCAGGAATATTTATGCCCAGCACAAACAAATCTGTGTTTTGGTTCCATTTTCTCTTTAAAGGACCAACCTTCAGGTCTGGGCTGTGAGAAACTTCTTCAGCCCAAGCAGAAGGAGTTGAACATGATCCTTTCCCTTCTCAAAATTTGCATTTAAAAAGACAAAACACAACAATCTTCTTAATCTGGCCTTTAAAATTCTGGTGCCTCTAGAAAGTGAAGAGCTCTGCTGTGTAAAGAGCTGCTACACTCCCACCTGGGGGAAGATCCAGAGGTGATTCCAGGTTAAAACTGATGGATCTCGTGGGTGTTCCCAAGCTCTTTGGCAGGGAGGACAGGATGCCCTTGCTGTCCCTCGGCTTTGGCTGCCCCTTTTGCTGTGGGACACCCCAGATCACACCATCCCAGGTGATTTGTGGGCAGGGACAAGCAGAGATATTGCATGCTGTGAGCCCAGGAAATCTCACCACGAGTGCAGGCTCTGTGGGGATGGGGTGGCATAATCCCACCTCCTGCACTTGCTCTGTGCAAAACCACCTGGGCAGGACTTGGGAAAAGCACCCACTTCCCTGGATGGGCAACTGCAGTGAGGTTGTTGGCCTGGCATCCAAAAACCAGTTGAACAACTGCCACCCACAGAAGAGCCCCATGTGCTCATTAGTGGAGGTTCCTGCTTGGAGTCTCATTACTCTTCCTCATCAATTCTACAAGTCCAAGCTTGGATGCAGGAGGATTTGGTCCAGGTTCTCTGCTGCCAGCATGGCTCACGGCCGCTCCAGGCTGCTCTGGCCTGCAGCAAAGGCACTTGGGCAGCACGGCGGTGGCTGGTATGGGCAGGTACTGCTGCTGAGCTGCGCCACGGCAGCTCTTCCACCAGTCCAGGGGGTCGGGGCTGGGCTTGCAGAGCAGCTCCAGGATGGAATTCTCCAGCTCCGGTTGGATCTTCAGCACGCACTCCATTGGGTCCTTCCCCAGCAGGATGTTGTAGATGTTGGGCTGGAGGTGCTAGAGGATCTCTCCCTGTGAGCAGGCAGCTGCCCCCACCTCGCTGCCCTCAGCTCTGTGACCCGGGCTCGGCGCCCGGAGGGGGCACAGGACAGGGGTGCAGCCCTGGGACAGCGCGGCCCTGACCTGGCGCAGCTGCTGTGCAGGCCGGGGCTGAGGAACTGCAGCTCCATCAGCAGGGCTGGGGCAGCTCAGGGGGACTCTGGGGTCAGGGTGGGTGCCGGGTGCCACTGCCCATGGAGTCTGTCTCTGTCTCCTTCCCCTCCTCAGCTCTCCTGGCGCTGCCCTGGCCGGGCCCGGCTCCAGCTGACCAGGACCCCAGGGCACGGGCTGGACTGGAACTGCCCCCAACCTCAGTCGGGCCGCAGCTGGAGAAGAGACAGAGCCCCCCAAAAACAGCAGGGGCTGCGGGGAGGGGAGTGTGGGGAGACGGCAGCTCCGGGTTTGGCCGGGAGCCAAGATGGCCGCCCAGAAACCCCCCCAGGGCCACAACTCCCATCATGCCCCGGGCGCTCCTCCCCGCCCCCCGCCCTGAGTCCGGTCCTGGGGGAGGGAGAGGGAGGGAGGGGAGAGGGATGGAGGGAGAGGGATGGAGGGAGAGGGAGGGAGGGAAAGGGATGGAGGGAGAGGGATGGAGGGAGAGGGAGGGAGGGGAGAGGGATGGAGGGGAGAGGGATGGAGGGGAGAGGGATGGAGGGAGAGGGATGGAGGGAGAGGGATGGAGGGGAGAGGGATGGAGGGAGAGGGATGGAGGGGAGAGGGATGGAGGGAGAGGGATGGAGGGAGAGGGATGGAGGGGAGAGGGATGGAGGGAGAGGAGGGAGGGAGAGGGATGGAGATCG
>NW_026248821.1:0-41094 GCF_020740795.1 Apus apus | reverse complement strand
CGGGGATCGAGAAAGACAGACTATTATAGTTGGGGGTAGAGAGAGAGAGCCCTAAGCCTTTCCCGTATAGGGTCGACGAAGTGCGTGTGTGTGCGGCTGGTTACTTTTGCCCGGGGAAGAGAACGCAGGAAAAGAAAGGTTTCTTGGTTAGTCTTACAGTTCCCAGCTCAGAAACACTGTCAGGAGTAACGGCGACGGCTGCCTCGAGAGCGCGGCTGCGGCTGCTGAGGCTTTGGGGTTGCTGCTGGGGCTTTGGGGTTGCTGTGGCGGTTTGGCGGTCCAGGGGACGGCAGGGACACAGTTGGAGCTCTGGCTGGACCTCGAGAGCGCGGCTGCAAGGGCTGCTTTAGGAGCTCTTGATGACGGAGGGCTTTGGGGAGCAAGCAGTGATCCCAGCTTTTTTAGTGTGCTCCAGCTCCCTTCTTCCGTTTCTTCGGCTCCGTTTGTGTAGCTCCTCGGCCAGCAGGCTCCATGAGAGAAAGCAGGAACAAGCTCCTTTTTCCAGCCACAGAAGGCTCCATTTTATCTGGTCTCATATTCCTCTTTCTTTTATCTTCTTTTACTTCTCTCTCTTTTGTACCAGCAGCAGCTAAAAATAGGTGGCAACGATCCATAATGGCCCTTAAGTACCAGTCTTTTTGTCCGCTCAGCTCCCAGTCCCAAGGTGCGGTTCCTACAAGGGCTGGGTCCTGGCTGCAAACACAGAAAGGTGGGGCTGGCTGTCCCTGTCCTTAATTGTTTAAGCCCCCGCTCGCAGCCCCCTCCCCTCAGTGTTGCTGCCATTTCTCCTTTTATTCTATTCTTTTTCTTTTCATCTTCTTAAGTGTCTCTATCACAGTCAATTTGGTTGAGAGGTGTATCTTTTGTGGAGGTCGGTTCTCCACGGTCAATCCACTTTATTCTATAAAAGTCTGGTCCCATCTTTGATCGGGGGGGGGGGGGGGGGGAGGCGGGGGGCGGATTTCCGTACAGTTTCCCTCGAGGTTGCTGAACCTTATCCCTCTGCCAGGGACACCTGCCAGAGAGACCGATTCTCGAGAATTATGATTCACCCAGGGACACTCAGCTGTGGCCTGGCAAGGGTGAGAAATATTACTCTTTCACTGTTTTATTTAGCAAACAAGGTTAAGTAATCATCATTAAGAATGTAGAATCCTTTAAAGGTGATAATTTTCTAGGCCTAGTATAAAATTTAATAAGTTGCCAGCATTTTAGTGGTTAACCTTTGTTGTTTGATATAATTATAAGTAGTAAAAATTCACTGTTAATATACCTTTTGCATCCAAACTGCACTTCTATTTTTATCTCCCAGTTCCCCTATGCTTCTGCTGTACTTGTGCCTCCTGTCCAATTGTTAAGGCCCCAATGTTATATGCAGTGAATCTTGATTACTGCATTGTCACCGTTTGACTCAGGTCTGACAACAATGCTCTCGATCCCCTCCCCCTCCCACCCAGGTAGGGAAGGAGAGAGAGAAAAAGAGAGAGAGTTGGCTGGATTGAAAACTAAACTACACAGCTTTAATTAAACACTAATGATGAAAGAAAATATTGAAACAAAAAAATTCGGAGCTTCCAAACCCCCTTGCTTTCTAACACTCCTCACCGCAGTGGGAGGCTAGGTGCGGCTGGGTAAGGATTCCGAGATCAAGACCCAATAACAACAAACAAGCTGTTATTGTAAATTCCTTTACAAAGATTCTAAATCATCATATTTCATTACTTTAGGCAAGGCCCAAATTCTTAAAGTCAGTTTCTTTAGCTTATACCATAAAAGGCAATTAACGACCGTTAGTATAATCACAAACATCAATAGTATCAAAAGTGGGTGAATTAAAACATTTAAAGTTCTTTCTGCAGAGGGTGAGTATCCTGAAATGATATCCCACCAATGATGGGCAGTTTCAGATTCAATTTGACTAGACAGACCAATAAGTTTGTCTTTGGCTATTACTGTTTTAATGACAGACTCAGCCAAGGTTTTATTCTGCTTCCTTAAATGCTCTGGAAGTTCTTGAGACTGGTTCAATATCTCATTTAATTTCCCCAAAGATAAGCTTGCATGACTTAGGTTCAAGCTTTCATAGTGCCAAAACATTGCCACCTGTTCCTCTGTATATGCAAAAGTAAGTATGTTTGTCCATGCCAGGTTAAATAGGTTATATTTCTGAGACACCCTACAAACAGGGTAGTCATTCCATATTCTTAAACTACTGATTGTTAGTTCAATAGGGAGGGCTTGATGCCACCCTAAATGTATTTATCAAATGACTAGCCTTTTCCACTTGCCCACTTGTTTGCAGGTGGTAAGCTGTGTACAATTTCCAATTAATTTTTAAGAATTTACTAACTTGCTGAACCACTTGTGACACAATGGGTGTTCCCCTATCAGAGATCACCTCTGGCACTCCAAACCTAGGAATAATTTCTTTCAATAAAATTTTTGTAACTTATCAGGCCTTGTTGATTCTACAGGGGAAGGCTTCAGGCCATCCTGAAATGGTATGAATATCCCTGCCCTTTCTAGGGAATTCTGAAAAAAACTATCTGCCAGTTTTGGCCTGGAACATTCCCTTTATCAATACTTCCAAATTTTATTCGATTCTCCACCTTTGGATTTTATTTATTTTTTTTTAAAAGCAGATTTCACATCTATCAACCATACTCTTCACAGTTTGAAACTGATTCCTAGCTACTATTTGTTTTGTGAGAGAATTGTACAAAGCTCCAGTTTCCCAATGTGTCTTGTCATGCTCTGTTTTTACCAGTTTCCATAACACCCTGAAAGGAACCACTATTCTGTTATCTCTCAATTTTGCCCAACCTGTTGATTCAATCTCTGCTTCCAAAGATCCCTTTCATCATAATTAACTGAATCAGGTAGTGTCAAAGTTTTCTCAGGAAATCAGACTTAATACCTCACCTTGTTCCGCCGCCCTTTTTTGCCTCAGTCTGCCAATTTATTTCCCACCTCCTGGGCAGTGTTACCTTTCTGGTATCCTTTGCAGTGCGTAATAGCAACGGCTGAAGGCAATTGTACAGGGTCATCAAAATTCCTTATTCCTTCCAAATAGCTCCGTGAGCGTGAACTACACCAAAGCCATATCTTGAATCTGTCCAGATACTCACTCTTAGACCTTTAGCAAGCTCCAGTGCTCTCACTAGAGCAATTATTTCAGCTCGCTGTGCAGATGTATCCTTAGGGAGGGACTTTGCTTCCACCACTCGATCCGTGGTAGTTACAGCATATCCTGCCATGTGGACTCATCTTCTACAACACTGCTCCCGTTGGTGTACCAAGTGTATTCAGTTCCTCCTTCAATTCAGATCTGCTTGCATACACTGTCTCAATAGTCTCTATGCAGTCATGTGTGATGGCTTCCATTTCCTGCTTATCACTCAGAAAAGAAGCAGGATTAATGATGGCAGATGTAGTAATTTCAACATCATCTTGTTCCATTAGGACTGCTTGGTACTTCAGGAACCTTGATGGTGAGAGCCAATACCCCCCTTTTTGTTCCAGAACAGAGGTTACTGCATGGGAAGTATGCACAACCATCTTTTGTCCCAAAGTGAACTTCCGGGCTTCTTGAATGTTCAGAACAACCGCAGCCACTGCCCGAAGGCATCCTGGCCATCCTTTACTAACTGTATCCAGTTGTTTGGAGATGTATGCTACTGCTCGCTTATAGGGACCCAGCTTCTGGGCTAGAATTCCCAAAGCCACCCCCTGCTTTTCATATGAGAACAGCAAGAAGGGCTTGGTTATGTCGGGCAGACCCAAAGCTGGTGCCCTCATTAGCTCTTGTTTCAGTTCTTTGAATGCCCTCCTAGCTTCATCAGTCCATATTAATTGTGTCTGGCTATTTTTTCACTAACTCATATAGAGGTTTAGCCATTAGTCCATAATTATGAATCCATAGTTGGCACCAACCTGTCATTCCCAGAAAGGTTCGAAGCTCTTTTACCGTAGTTGGTTCTGGAGTCCTGCAAATAGCTTCCTTCCGGTCATTCCCAAGCTGTCTCTGTCCCTTGGAAACCACAAATCCCAAATATTGTACTTCTTTCTTCAAAATCTGGGCTTTCTGTAATGAGACTCGGTAACCACTTAGTCCAAGAAAATTCAGTAAACTCACAGTCCATTCTTTACATTCTTCTTTTTTTTCTGTGGCTATTAAAATATCATCAACATACTGCAAGAGTCCCATTTCCCGGAGGTCTTTCCCAGGCCTCTAACTCCTTAGCCAATTGATTTCCAAAGATTGTAGGACTGTGTTTGAATCCTTGGGGTAACACTGTCCAGGTAAGTTGGGCTTTTCGCCCTGAATCAGGGTTTTCCCATTCAAAAGCAAATAAATTGCGGCCAAGGTGAGGCAAAAGAATGCATCCTTCAGATCCAATACTGTGAACCATTCATAGGTCTCTTTTAAATTACTCAACAAGGTGTATGGGTTTGCCACTACCGGATGTATATCTTCCGCTATCCTATTTATTGCCCGCAAATCCTGTACCAATCGGTAGGTTTTACCATCAGGCTTTTTTGACAGGCAAAATAGGAGTGTTATATTCTGAAGAACACTCAATTAGTAGTGCCAATTTCAGGAAGTCTTTTATAATATTTTTCACCCCCTGCCTGTCTTCCAGCTTGAGGGGTTACTGTTTTATCCTAACTGGTTGTGCTCCTTCCTTGAGTTTGATAGTGCGACGTGGAAAAGCCTCAGGCCAACCTGAGAAGGTATCTACTTATGCAAACAAATACCTGTATCCATTTTGCCGTGGGAAGGCCGAGCAGCTGAAGTGGGCCTTCACCCCCTCCACTCCTCAGGTCCTTATCGGTGTCTCAGTTCTCTCAGGAAGGCCTTTTGGGATGCAAAAGAGGAGTTACAATAGAGCTTTGACACATATTCCCGCCTGAGGGCTGGTTCCTCACACCACCCTATGGCTCAAACACACTGCAGATACAGCGTTGTGCCAGCCAGCAATGGGGTGGGGGCTGGTGTCAGTGAGGCTCCTCGAGCCCATCATTTTAGCCTCCTGTTTTCACTCCCAAAAGCGGCAACGGACATTCAGGTTTGTATAGCAAGGTCCATTTTCCCAGCTCTCTCCTGAGGAGCTGGAAAAAAGGCATAACATCTTTTCCCTGTCGCACCACCAGCTGTTATAGAAAACTTTACTTAAAGGTTCCTTGCAAGAATTTAGAACAGCATAACTAGGTCCTGTATTCAACGAAAATTAACCCTGTCCTTCCCAGCTTCATGGTTCTGCTAGGGAATTTAATTCAACCTCCAGCCAGTCTGAGCCCTTATCTTGACCTATTGTCCAGATAGGATCTAATTTAGACCTAGATGCTTCTGCCAGGATTGGGAACAATTCTTTTTCCCATGCTCTTCTTGCTTACAATATACACACTGATATAACCCAATCAGGCTCGATTTCGGCAGTAACTCACAATGATCTCACTCTGGCCTGGTCTCTGGTTTTTGCTTTCCATTATCCAGGGCAGGCCAACATGTAAACAATATGTAAAACATTTACAGTCAGGTTCCGGGTCCCAATATATCAATTTTTCTAGCAGGCTCACATAGCCTCTCAAAAGAGATTGAAAATGCTTTGTCAGACCCTTGTTTAACTTCATGCACAAGTTTGTTTGGTTTGGTTTGTGGGTCCCATCCTGGACCCCATACAAAATTAATTGTTGACATTCCTCTAGTCTGTCCAGGTCCCTCCTGGAGTTAGGATTCCAGTCTGGGTTCTCCCTGGGCAAAAGATGGTTAATATAATCTTGTGGATGTTTATATTCCATTTCTTTAGTGTTTTTTTTTTAACTCATAACAGTTCTCATTACTGAAGAGGATTATTATTTTTACTATTATATATTTTTCAATTATCATTATTACTTTTAGTAGCTTCAATACTTTTCTTCGCATTGGCCCCACAAACTGTTTCCAATTTAACAGGTCCAATGCTTTAAGAGGGACATGCATATCAACAAGCCGTCCTTCCACCTTTAATGCTTATCTTAAAGGGGCATGAACAGCAGGACACTGCCCCACTCTTCCAGTCACCTGACTGGAATCTGTATCCTCCAAACACCTACTCGCCCCCTTTTCACTCCCCCTCGTATTACCAGGGTGGAGAGGGAGAGCTGAGGGTTCCATTAACTGATCCTCTATATTCTCCTCGACTTACAACAACTTTCTTTACTAAACTCACATTTCATTATCATAAAACCATCCACACCTGGCACATCTCATCCTCCTTCATGCTTGCAAAACCACATTGATTGCAATCCACGAATCTTCAAAGGCTTACTCCCAGACTTTTCCAACCTCCAGAATACATTCTAATGGTGAGCATTTAGTAATGTCACATCCTGCTGAGGATACGTTATCGTGTTACAAGACACAAGTGAAACAAAAGGGCAATACCAGACACAAGCTAAACAACACTTTTTAACAGTTACCAGACAATTAAGACAATGAAATTTTTTCTTCACAATACCACCTTTAGAGCGGGTCAGAGGGTGGGACCATGCCGCAGTCCCTTTGCCACTCGGGATGATTTCACAGGGAAAAGAACATATCTGCGTATGATACTTCAATCCATTTTCCTCTCTCCTGAGATATAACATAAGTTGAAGGAGGGTATTATAATTCGGGGTCCCATTCATTGGCCACTTTTTCGTTTTCTAGTTGATATGGCGGCCACCATTGGTAACAATATTTGATTAGAGTCTTTTTACTAAGTGACTCTCCCAGCCCCTCTGCAATATTCTTCCAGTAGGCCCATATACAGCCCAGGGGACATTTCTTAAGAATTCCACTGTCCTGTGTGCTTCTCATTTTTAACCCAACACAATATACTTCAGTGAGGCTATAAATTCTTCCCAAATATCAACAGGTCAGCCCCACAATTGACAATTCCAATTATATCATTGTCTCAAAAAACCTTACATTAATCACATAAAACACAGGGTACTTGGGACACTTACAAAACACACATTAAACAATTATCCATCCAGTTATTATCCCTTCGGCGGCTGCTAAGACACTCCAAGTTACTATCAGCCAAACTTTGCTATTGTTTCAATTTTAAAGAGATCTCTAAACATAGTTACAAATGACAAAACTTTCGCTTTGTTCGTCTCCGGCCGCGCCCCTCGCGGAGCTGCGGAACCGCGGATCAGAACTCCACACTCACTTCGTGCTTGACTGCACGTCTCAGTCACACACACACACCCAATTCACAAATATTTCATCCAGTCTCATGAGATAATACAATGCAATTCCCAAACCAAAAATCAGTATTTCCAATAATAACTCAATATCCAGATAACATTTTCCAAGTTCACAACCTAAAATAACATTTGCCAAGTCTGATTACCAGGAAATCAATACTTGTACAAGCTCACTCTACTGAGCTTGTACCCAAAGCACACTTACGCGTGCTGAACCAAATGTACCAAAGCTCACTCTACTGAGCTTGTACCCAAAGCACACTTACACGTGCTGAACCAAAAAGCACACTCTACTGTGCTTTCGCCACCCTGCGGGGTTCTTACGAACTGCGACTTACGAGGCAGCCTTCCAACTGACCGGTCCCAAAAACAAACAAACAAACAAACAAACAAAAGAATGCCTTATTCTTACCAGAGGTCCTTGTCTGGTCCCGCGTGGATCCGCCGAATCGGTGAGTCCCTCCAGAGAACTCTCTGGGGCCAGCCTAGGGGGTCGCCGATTCGGAGGTTCCCGCAGCCGAGCAGAGAAGATGTCCCATCTGGGTCGCCAACTGAAACAAAAAAATTCGGAGCTTCCAAACCCCCTTGCTTTCTAACACTCCTCACCGCAGTGGGAGGCTAGGTGCGGCTGGGTAAGGATTCCGAGATCAAGACCCAATAACAACAAACAAGCTGTTATTGAGCAGGCATTCTTTATTGCAGCGCTGGGAAGCACTGGGGAATTATCCACCATGAGTGCTCCGACGAGTCAGTGAAACACCCCGACTAATATACACCAAAAACATGCATATTCAGTTCCATGTCAATGAGTTCCCAGAATTCTTCTACATAGTAATTTTATTTCCTGGAATTGGCTATCTTTAATTATGCGTGCTCGAGGGTCTCCTGTGGGGTTCTTTGTTGATTCTAGTCCTTTGTCGTCTTTGTCCTGTCTCTGTCCTGGTCCTGTCTCCAGTCTCCCGCTGGTAGATTGCCCAGGTGGGTCAGAATCCACATCAGTGTGTCTGTAGGCGCCCAGGGTCTTAGAAGACTTGATGTTATCACAACCTACAGGATGCTTGGCATAGTTGACTGATAGTTTCACAAAGCACCTTGTTTTAAAAGCAACCCTTAGTATAGAAATTCATTATTTTAGTAAACTTTTATTAGGCTATATTTCTATTGAATTTACTAACAAATATTCTATGATGTATCACTGAAAACCAAAATCTAAAGATGGACAATAGAGAACTTAATGCTGTTGACCTCAGCTGAAAACTGAGAAAAAAATGTTGCAAGAAAAAATAAATCTTTTATTAAACTGAATGCTGTCCTCAATCTTGGCTAAGCAGATCTGCAAACTAATATACTGTGCAGATCCTTACACCTGGTATGGAGACCTCTGGTGTGACAATGAAAATTATGAATTGTTATAGGTGAATCAGGAATTTAATTTGCTGATCAAATGTGAATGTATGTGGCTGGGTGTTAAGCTGCAATGTTTGTTAAATGTTTGTAATGTAATGGTTAATGTTGGAAGTTATACCTTGTTATTTAATGCTAAATGCTGACGGCCATATCAGGTAGATGGAACTATAAGTTATATAACATCTTGATTGACTGTGCAAGTCCCGGAGAGTAACAACAACGCAGAGAATGGAATTTTCCGAGAGAGAGACAGACCCCCCCCTCCGCAACGGCGGGAAAGAGAATGGAATTTGCCGAGAGGGGGGAGGACCTCCCTAAAACGGCAGGACAAGGATGGAATTTTCCGAGAGGGGTGGACCCCCCGAACGGCGGGAAAAAGAACTGTATAAAAGGGACCCCCGCGCAGAGCCGCGTGCGGGCCATTGGCAGAGCACAGACTCTCCGGCCGCCCAGCGCTGGATCTCAGCTGCCCAGGGCTGTTTGCTCACCTATCTCAAATAAATTGATTAATTTCTAAATTCTTTTTCTGGCTGGTTATTGCCGATTACAATTTATCGTTATGATTGTGCCCCAGAACCCATACCTATTTGGCCTTTGATCAAAGCTGGAACTGCAAACAAGGGAGGGGCAATATTTGTATTATTGTATGAACTGTCTCATGGTCTCCTGCAGAATTGGCAAAATTGCAGGAAAAGTATTCTCCGTGTCTGGAGGAATCCGAGACAGAATATATGTAGCGAGTCTCCCTTACAGGAGGTGACCGAATCCTCTTAAGTGAGGAAGAAGCTGGAGGCTATTGGGGTCCTGGAACGTTTTTAACCACTACTCAGGAGATCACAGTTATTCATGAGTGGTGTATTGGGCTGGCAGTATAGACCCACAAGAGCAAAGTGACCCTCTTATTATCATGACTTCAGGGTTTTCAGACCTTGCTACCTCTGTGCAGAAAGCATGTTGCATTCAAGCAATGTATTAAAGAAATTTGGACCAGAGGTCTCCGATATCAGCCCCTGTTAATTCGGCCAGACTATCTCCCCTTATCCGTGGTTTCCCAGACAGTTTAAAAACCTATGTGGCTAGTGTTCAAGATCGCTTACAAACCACCCATGCAACGAATGTTGCCGTGGCTGCCGCACAACCCCCACGGGAGCAGGTCCACCTGGGACGAATTTGTTCAAGATATAGTTAATTATGGGCGCCGCGTGGGTTGGGTTGCATTGGCCACCAGTAAGCTACAAGAACCCCCCCGGCAGGTTTGCCCGATCCATACCACTAAACCTAATCTGGAGTTTAAACAAAAATTTAAGAGAATGTAACGATCTGTGGCATAGAGCTTTAGGGCTGGGAGTACCATGACTAAATGGCTTGGCTACTGCTGAACCAAAAAATCGATTCAGCGGAAAGGAGTCAGCCCGCAGAAAATAAATTAACTTCGGTTGAACCCGAGCCCCTAGCCCCACCGCAGGAATTAATTGACTTAACTTCACTGGAAAAAAAAACCCTTGCATTCCAGGGCAGTGAGTTACCCTGCTCGGCAAGTGTTAATGATACAGTGGCTCACAGATAAGCGAAACGAGCCCGCCATTAGCATCCCAATAGGGCCACACAAGATTTGTGTAAACTTCCTTATTGAGACGGGGGGCGGGGCCACAATTGTCTGTAGTTACAACAAAAATGGCAGAGGATATAAAGATAAAACCCAGTCGCAGAAAAGTGAACTACATGGGGATTGATGGGGTTATAAATTGTAATCGGCAATAACCAGCCAGGAAAAGAATTTAGAAATTAATCAATTTATTTGAGGTAGGTGAGCAAACAGCGCTGGGCGACCGGAGAGTCTGTGCTCTGCCAACGGTACGCACGCGGCTCTGCGCGGGGTTCCCTTTCATACAGTTCTTTTTCCCGCCGTTCGGAGGGTCCACCTCTCTTGGAAAATTCCATCCTTATCCCGCCGTTTTTGGGAGGCCCTCCCCCCTCTCGGCAAATTCCATTCTCTTTCCCGCCGTTGCGGAGGGGGGGAGGGTCTGTCCTTTTCTCTCGGTAAATTCCATTCTCTGCGTTGTTGTTGTTGTTGTTCTCCGGGACTTGCACAGTCAATCATGATGTTATATAACTTATAGTTTTATCTACCTGATATGGCCATCAGCATTTAGCATTAAATAACAAAGTATAACTTCCAACATTAACCATTACATAACAGAACATAACTACAAATATTTAACAAACATTGCAGCCTGACACCCAGCCATATACATTCACATTTGATCAGCAAATTAAATTCCTGATTCATCTATAACATAAAACAATGTCCAACAGCAAAAATTATTTTATGGATACCGGGCAAGCGGAGACTAACCCATGCTGAAGTATTGGTGAATGCTGCTATTACAAATATATCTTAGGGTTTGATTTGCTGTGTGGCAGGACATGGAAACTTCCTAATGGTACAATCTGGAGTTTTGCCAGGAAGGGTGAAAGATCCTGGGCAAACTTGCGGACCATGTGGGCTGATAAGAGTGAGATTAAAATTATAGATTGGCTAGAGGTATCGATGCCTCTACTCCTGTCTAAATTTACAAATGTAAAGCAGTGCCCTCTGCCATCTGCTGCAAGTTCAGGTATTGACGGGGCAGTAGCACATTTAGAGGAGGTATTATCACACTCTATAATTCTCCTGTTTGGCCTGTTAAAAAGCCAAACAGACAATGGCAGCTTACAATTGATTACAGGCACCCTTAACTGCTGCAGTGCAAAGTATCTCAGAACTGGTAACCTAAATTCAGGGAGCATCCCACTCATGGATGGCAACCCTAGATATAAAAGATTTTTTATTATTCCACTCCAGGAACATGACAAAGCTCAATTTGCTTTTACCTATAAAGGGGTGCAATGCATCTTTAATAGATTGCCCCAAGGATATAAACATTCCCCCACTATTGCTCTAGCAAAGGTCTTGGCCAAAATTCCCATCTCACCTGGTGTTACAGTATATCAATATATTTGCAATATAGTAATAGGAGGGGAGAGTCCAGAGGAGGTCAAACACACTATGGAAAATATACAAGGAGATTTAAAAGAACTGGGACTAGATATCCCTCAGTCTAAGAGCCAAGGACCAGTACAAGAGGTTAAATTCCTGGGAGTCTGGTGGATTAAAGGAGCTGCCTCTGTCCCCCCAGACACCATAAAACAAATAGAGCAGGGACAGAATCCTTCCAGTGTAAAGGAGTAACAGCAAGTCTTGGGAACTTCAGGTTACTGGTACAAACACATTCCTGTTTTTGCCATTGTTGCTCGTCCCCTGTACAATTTACTCTGAAAGGGTAAATAATGGGAATGGACTAAACAGCCTGCAAACGCTTTAGAATTGCTGATAACAGAACTGAGGCTGTTCCAGCAGCTGGGTCCCATACACCTGACTGACACTATCCACGTAGAATGGGGGTTCAGTGCACGTGGCTCCCATTGTAATCTATGGCAAAAGGGACCAGAAGGGCCAGAGAGGCCACTGGGGTTTAGCTCCCACTCTTTCACTGACACTGAGAAAAGATATTCACATCTTGAAAAGGGTTTGTTGTCCATAGTCCGAGCAGTACAACAGGTGGAGAAAATAAGACTGAACCAGCATGTGGTTATTCGGGGTCCTTTTTAGGTTTTGGACATAGTTCATAAAAGCATGGCGCCATCAGCTCAAAAACCAAAAGTCCATAAGCAGTATGCTTACTTAGAAAGTATCAATGACATTATACCTGTTACTGAAGGCAACATTAAATTGTCTAAATTGTAGAAAGCTATAGATAGCACTGTAGTATTCCAAACTCCACCAAGCAAACCATCTCCAATTCAGGAAGCACCTCCGCTGAAGGAGGACAGTGACCTTAAGGGGGTATGGTTCACTGATACCTCATCATACAGACAACAAAATGTGTGGAATTATAAGGCTGTGGCACTGGAGGTGGCCACAGGGGAAAGGATAAGCGAAACTGGTAAAGGTAGTGCACAAGTAAGGGAGCTCAGAGCAGTTGTGCTAGCTGCATAGTACGGTGCCAGCCATATCTACACTGACACAAATGCTGTTTTCAAAGGAGCCACAGAGAGGGCAGGCCACTGGGCAGCCAACGGCTAGCAGGAAAACAGAGTCCCAGTATGGCAAACTGACAGCTGGAAGCAATTGTTAGACACAGGAGAACAAAGAGTGTTGCATATTGGTTGGGTGAAAGGACATGATTGGACAGCCTCTATTGCTGCCTAGTTCAATCAACAAGTTGACAGTGTCACATGCTTACAGAAATTTCATGTTGTGAGTGATGATCATGAATAGGAATGTTTGCTTGAATGGTTGCATGTGAAGCTGGGCCACACTGGACAAGCTGATTTATATCAAGAAGGCATAGCCCAAGGGTGGCTCATATCTATTAAACTGTGTGAATGAATGGTTGTTCACAATGTCCCTTGCGACTTAACAAAGATCATCCGAGCAAAGCACCTCCCCTGCGTGTCCAAGACAGGAAAACACTGTGGCACACCTGGCAAATTGACTACATCTGCTCACTGCACCCTCGGGGGGTAAGAAGATTACATATTGGTGGGGTGAAAGTAATTTCAGGAATCATGTGGCTGCAGCTGTAACGAGGAAAAATACAGTAAGTTTAACTGAATGGGTTTAGCATACTCCCCCTTCTGGAGGATATCAGAGTGATAATGGTCACATTTTACAGCTGGAATAGTACAGGACTTGGCCAAGAGAAGAAGGGATTCGGGGGTATTTCACACACCATGCTATCCCCAGTTTATCTTTGCTTTGAAATTGTCTCAGTGAAAGTCTTGCTAGGCTCTGAGGTGGGAAAAGTGCTTCAGTGAAAACTCTTTTTGGTGGGACTATGAAGCAGCAAACTTGCAAAGCTGTCTCAGTGAAAGCCTTCGGTGGGACTCTGAACAGGCAAACGTTTTTAACATGCATCAGTAAAATCCTCCACTCCATGCGCAATGACTGCAGCAAGGCTGCCTCCAATTGATGTCACCAAATTAATCTCAAATATAAAATAAAAATAAAAATAATTGCTAAGTCTCTTCCATCATATTTGAGAGGCCATGGTGGTCTGGTGAGGTTCCCACTGACTGGAAACAAGGTAATATAGCTCGTATTTTTCAAAAGGGGAAAAGGAAGACTTAGGAACTACTGGCCGATCAGTCTCACCTCTGTGACCAGCAAGATCATGGAACAGATCCTCCGGAAAGTCTGCTAAGTCACATGGAAAATAAGAGGTGATTGCTGACCGCCAACATGGCTTCACTAAGGGCAGGTCTATGTTTGACCAATCGGTTGCCATTCTATAACAAGGCTACAGAGTGGTGGATGGTGGCAGAACAACTGACGTCATCTACCTGGAATCGTGAAGGCGTTTGAGGCTGTCCCACATGACTTCCTGGTCTCCAAATTGACAAGGCATGGATTTGACAGATGGACCACTCGGGGATAATGAAATTGGCAGGATGGGCCGTACTCAGAGAGTTGTGGTCAACGGCTCAATGTCCAAATGGAGGCAGTGACGCGTGTGTTTCCTCAGGGGTCTGTATTGGGACCTGTGCTGTTTAAAATCTTTGTTGGAGACATGGACAGTGGATTGAGTGTATCATCAGAAAGTCTGCTGATGATACCAAGCTGTGGGTGTGACTGACATCCCTAGAGGGAAGGGATCCATCCAGAGGGGACCTTGACAGGCTGGAGAGTATCTCTACACAGAAGCAACCAAACCCAAAATATTTCAGTAGTCAGAAAACGACGTACTCAGAAACATGAGGATATATAATAGAATCATAGAATCACTAAGGTGGAAAGGAATCCTTCAAGATTATGGATAATCAGGTTACAAACCTCCTGCTATGAGCAGGGCACCTCACACTAGACCAGGCTGCACAAAGCCTTATCCTTCCTGGCTTGAACACCTCCAGGAGAGGGCTTCCACAACCTCCCCGGCAACCTATTCCAGTGCCTTACCTACCCTCAAGGTGAATGAATTTCTTCCTGATGTCTAACATAAATCTCCCCTCTATCAGTTTAAAACTATTACCCCTAGTCATGTCACAGCTCCTCGTCTGATGAAAAGGAAGCCCCTCCGCCCGGCGTTTCCTGTAGGCCCCGTTCAGGTACTGGAAGGCCGCAATAAAGGTCTCCCGGGAGCCTTCTCTTCTCCAGGCTGGATAGCCCCAACTCCCTCAGCTGTCTTCATAGCAGAGGTGCTTCCAGCCCTTTGATCATCTTGCTCTGGTCCCTTCTCTGGACCCTCTCCACAGGTCCTATCTTCCTGTGCTGAGGGCACCATAACGTACGCAGTATTCCCAGGTGCGGTCCTGACCAACCAATAGAGGAGCAGAATCACCTCCAGGCCCTGCCGGCCACACTTCTTTTTGATGCAGCCCAGGATGTGATTGGCTCTCTGGCTGTGAGCGCCACTTGCGGCTCATGTCGAGCTTCCATCAGACTACCGCCCCCAAGTCCATCTCCTCAGGACTGCACTCTACCAGTCCCCTCCCAGCCTGTAGCTGTGCCGGGGTTTTGCCGACCCAGGTGCAGACCTTGCATTGCCGTGTGTTTTGGCCTTCATGAGGTGGGCATTGGCCCACTCTCAGCCGGTCAAGGCCCCTCTGGGATGGCATCCTTCCTCTAGGGTGTCCAGTCACACCACAACAGCGTGGTATCATCAGCATACTGCTGAGGATACGCTCAATCCACGGTCCCATAGTCTCCAACAAAGATGTTAAACAGCACTGGTCCCAATACTGACCCCTGGGGAACACCACTCGTCCACCTGCCTCCATTTGGACATTGAGGCCGTTTGACGACACAACTTCTCTGAGTACGGCCATCCTGCCTATTTTCTTATCCCCGAGTGTCCATCTTGTCAAATCCTGCTTGGCGGTTTGGGAGACCTAGATGTTCATGTGGACAGCATCAAACGCCTGTCCGCACGAATCCAGGTAGAGACGTCCAGTTTGTTCTGGGCCACCATCCACCATCTCTGTAGCCTTGTTGTAAATGGGCACCAGATTGGTCAACACACCTGCCCTTAGTGAAGCCATGTTGCGGTCAGCATCACCTCTTATTTCCATGTGCCCCTTAGCAGACTTTCCAGAGGATCTGTTCCATGATCTTCTGTTCACAGAGGTGAGACTGATCGGGCCTGTAGTTCCCTAAGGCGCCTTTTTCCCCCTTTTTTAAAAAAGGGGTTTATGTTCCCATTACTATCCAAGTAGCGGAACCCTCCCAGACCGCCATGACCTCGTCAAAAGTTATGGACAGAGCTTAGCAACTGCATACCACCAGCTCGCTCGGGACCTACGTCGCGGGTGAATACCATCAGGTTCCCATTAGCAGATTTTATGCACCTTCAGGTTCATTAGATGGGGATTATCTTGCTCGACTCCTACAGTGGGGGGGTAATTAACTCTCCCGAGTCCCTGCTTTCACCTGTTGTGGCTTTGTGTTGAGCCGTACACTTGCCATAGAAGACTGTGCAAAGAAGTCATTGAGGACCTCAGCCTTCTCAATTATCCTGTTGGTGGCTAACCTTCCCAGTTGCTTCAGGAGAGGGTCTACATTCCCTTGATTTGTCCTTTCTCCCGAACATCCTAGAAGAACTTTTCTATTGTATCTTAACATCCCTGGCGAGATTTAGTCTAGCAGGATTTGCTCTCCTCACCTGCTCCCTAGCTGTTCGGACAAACCCTCTGTAATCCTCCAGGATAGCTGCCCTAGCTTCCACCCCCTGTAAGCTTCCTTCTTCAGTTTGCGCTTTTCTTAGGAGCTGCTTACTCATCCACGGGGTGTACGGCCTCTTGGAGTTTCTACTTGACTTCCGTCTAGTGGGATGCACGCTCCTAGACCGGAGAAGGTGATCCTTAAATATCAGCCATTTTCATGGGCCCCTCTACCCTCCAGGATGTTATCACTTTCTCTGTAAGCAGATCCCTGAAGAGAGGCTGAAATCTGCCCTCCTGAAGTCAGGTTGTAAGCTGCTGTGAGCCCTCCTTGCGCCCTATAGGATCTCGAACTCCACACCATTTCATAGTCACGACAACCTAGGCTGCCCTTGAGCTTGACATCCCTCACCAGCCTTTCCTCCGTGGTGAGGACAAATCCCAGCATAGCACCTCTCCTGTGTTCCCCTCGATGACTTGGAAAAGCAAGTTATCATCCTGCACTCTAGGAACCTCCTGATTTTTTGCTTTAGCAGAGTTGTTCTCCAACAGATGTCAGGTGGTTGAGTCTCCCATGAGGACCCATGGCTATAATGTGAAGCTGCACCTATCTGTCTAATAGTGCCTTGTCATAATTATCCTCCTGCGACAGGCGACCTGTAGCAAACCCCCACCGTGATGTCACCTTGGCCTTTCTTCCCTTAATCTTAACCATAAGCTCTCTGTTGCTCCTCATCCATCCGCAAGGGAAGAGCTCCATGCACTCCAGCTGTCTGTGACATAAGGACAACACCCCCATCCCTCTCCCGCTGTCTGTCCCTCCTAAAGGAGTTTTGTAACCCTCCATTCTGACGCCGCCATCATAGAGCCTATCCCACCAGGTCGCAGTGATGCCAATGAGATCATAGCCATGCATAGGGCTCACCCTCATCTCTAATTCATCCTGTTTATTCCCCATGCTGCGGCACTGTATTAAGGCATTCAAGCTCCTGTGAGGTTCCTGACTAGCTGACCCTACCACTCCTGGTTACTAACCTGTATGAGGGGTGGGGGGGCGGGGGGGGGGGGGGGGGGGGGGGGGGGTGTGGGTATTTGGTTTACGGGGGGGGGGGGGGGGGGCGGGGGGGGGGGCAGTGTGCATTGGTGTAAATCACTTAGCTGGGTCATGAGTACATCTCCCTGACATGGGCAACACCACCCCTAGGCTCCATCGGTAGTAAGCCTGGCTTTATCTTCCCCCACTCCCTTCTAAACCTAGTTTAAAGCCCTATCAATAAGCCCCACTAACCTCCAGCACTAGTTACCCTTTTTTTTCCCTCTGTGGGACAAGGGTCTTCTTCCCATCCCAATGTCAGCAGGCCCCGGTGTCCTGTAAACCAACACCATGATCAAAAAAACCCCAACTCCTGTTGGTAGCACCAAGTGTTGGAGCCAGGCGTGGATCTGTGGTGCGTCTTTTTTTGTTAACCCTCAACATTCCCAAGAATGGAGGGGACAGAGGAGAACACAACTTGTTGCACTCCGAGCCTTGACCCGTCATCCCAATGCCAAAAATCTTCTTTATTACCCTCAACCCTCTATTCCCCACCACAGCACTACCAAACCTGAAAGATCAAAAGAGATAAAAGTCCTGATGGCATAGCAGACCAGGGCTGGAATTTCCTGGTTATATCCCTTACCCGAGGCTCCAGGGAGGCATTCAGACTTCCCTGTGAAGGCCGGCCCAGCATTGTGACCTTCAGTTCCCTCAGAATGGAATCACCTATCACTGCGACCCACCTCTTGCTCTTCACAGAAGCAGTCTTAATATGAGGAGCTGGTTGCTTTGGCAGCTTCTTAGAAGCATGCCTATTGCTTTAGCTTCTGCTTTGCAGCACCCTGGATGGGGCTTCTGCAGCATCCTTGTTTAAAACTGCCGCCTATCTTCCAGAGCCCTTGTATCTGTTCTGTAGGGCACCTGGAAATGTGGGAGGTCCAGTGAGAAATCATCAGCTACCCCTAGCATGGGACCTGCTTCCTGTCCCCCCTCGTCCTCATCCCTAGTTCCAGTCGCTTCTTCCTGGTGACCAGCAGGCTGGGGATTCTTCTACCTCTCGTAAGCTGCCTTTCCCCCAGCGGATGGCAGGCAGCTCCACCAATCTATTCCTTTCAACTTCCATATGGACCTTAACATCTCCACTTCCTGCTTAAGCTCACAACCAGGCGGCAAATAATTTTATCTGTCGCAAGATGCGCACAGATGTTGGTCCTTACTGGTCCATCCTGTAAGAGTGACAGACTCAGACACTCCATGCAGCCCGACACCTGAACAGCTGCAATGCCTCTGAGGCAGATCATGCCTGGGTTCCACATTGCTTTTAAGCAAATAAAGAAAAATGCTGATGAAAGAGGTGCAGAGCAATACTGAATTTATTCCCAATTTTATATGGAAAAAGCCTAAGTGAAAATTGCAGATCTTCCTAAGGGTATTCAGAAGAAAAAAGGCAAAGTATGTTTCAACAAAGTGGTGTACATCTGACTAAATAAAGTAAGTTAGAGCAGCAGGAAAAACACATGAAGATAAGATTCCGATCTTGGAATTTACACTGTCAAAACTTACAGAGACTGTCCAGTTTGAGCAGGAGGGAAGCCACTTTTCTTTTACTGATTTTTTTTTTTCCCTTCAGTAAGCTCTCGTTTAACTAGCAGCAAGTGTTCCAGCTAGTGTCCTGATAACACTGGAATGTTTATGTTACTTTTGAGACTCCAAGGTCGCTTCTTTGCTCTGCCACTCAGATGCTACCGGAGGTCTATGAACTCCCGTAGGGAGGCTGAACTGATGACAGCAAAAATTGGCCAAGATATTCCATGCCAAAGGATCTACGTAGGCTCAGAGGAAGGTCAGAGATCACAGAAAAACAACGTCCTGCCGGCTTCTTTTCCCTTCTCGTTCATCCATGGCTGCATCCAGGGGGACTTCCATGTAATCCATCACCGTCGACCCTAGGCTAGTGCATTCCTGACCCTCGTAACTCTACCGCCCTCTCTGCTGCGGTCCGGATTGTTCGGGACTGTCAGAAAGCTAAGGAGAGTGCCGTGGGAGTGCTGGGGTGGGGGGAGGCCAAGAGGCCTTTGTTGCATATTCCTGAACATATTTGTATTTAATTGTACATATTTTCTTTATCATTAGTGTTTAATTAAAGCGGTCCTAGTTTTCAATCCAGAGAGTCCTCTCCCTCATTCTCTCTCTCCTTCCCTACCTGGTGGGAGGGGGAGGGGATCGAGAGCATTGTTGTCTCTGGTTAATTGCTGATACTGAGTCATACCGGCAGACTGGACGAAATATTAACTCACAGTGAGTCACCAAGGCAGTGAGGCAGGAACAAGCAAATGTGAAAAAGTAAGATTTGTCTTCTAAAAGAGAGAGAAAATGATATTTTTTTGCATACTGTCTCATCAGATCTGGGATCAAGAAAAATCAGTTTTTGGTCATTGTTGCAGTACATTATCCCAAAAGAAAGAAAAAATAAAAAAAAAGAGAAGAGATGCAAAGAGTTTATGGGTATTAAAATGAAAGAAAAAGTCTATGTAAGAGACAACAATGATTATCTACTATCTGGAGATGAGTTGGGTCTTATGCCAAGGCAAAGGTAAGGCAAGAAAGGAAAAAGTCAGGTGAGAGAGTAATGCTTCCAGTCGACCAACACAGAGCCTCCCCCATGAGGCTGCTCAGCTGTAAGAAGGAGAAGAGGTTTCTCATGGAAGGCAGCAAACATCTAAAAAGGCAAAAAGCCATGTATTTCTTAAATTTTAAGAACACCACTCAATTAATTTAATGATACATAGCTTCAAATATTAATGTAATATATTGCAATTAAATAGATAATAGCTTTAACTTTGATCAAGCTGGAACGTGCTGTCCTATTTAACTGCTTACCACGATGTTTTATCAAATTACATCCAGTCCATAGGTGTTTGCTAGGGAAAACCTGGTCTGTTTGCCATGCAGATTTTTCCAGACTTGCCCTTCCCCAATGCTTACTGACGTACAAAAGTTTTTTTTCTGATTGCAATAACTTTAAGAAATCAAAACTCTTTCTAGGAAGCTACAAATTACCTCACCAGTGCTACAGTAAAACTGACTTTTTTCTTATACATCTTCTGTTCTTTATACAAATACCGCCCTACTAAAACGCAATGAGAAACATTTTTTTTTTTTTTCTTTAAAGGGATTATTAGGTCAAGAAGTATTTTTTCAGCATTATCTAGATGCGACCTCTTAGATCTTACAATATAAGTATTGACACGTTGGCAGAAAATATGAACTAGTACAAATAAAACCTTGTGAAGTGTGGGGTCTCAAAGGTCACTTAAAAGCCATATTTTAGTGTAGTGGGCATTTGTGGAAAGGTTTTGGTAGCCAGAAGGGCTGGCAGGGGTGGCCTCTGTGGAGAAGAGGCCAGCCCTGCAGGATGGGCCCATCTTGTGCCAGATACAGCCCAGTTCCAGCAGGCCAAACAACAGCCCCACGCAGCCAAAATTGAGAACCACGGGAGCAAAGTTGGTGATGTTTCTGTGAAAACAGAATTAAGAAAGGGCAAAACGCTGGAGAGAGAGGAGGAGACCAAAACGAGTGAGAAACAAAAGAGGAACATCAAGGTCAGAGGAGGAGGTGGAGAACCTACATCGAACAGATGGATATTCCTGAAAGGACCGCAGCCTATTGGAGAACCCATAGTCAGAAACAGAGCTTTAAACTAGACTCAGTGGGGTAAGAGGATGGAGTTTTTGAGCAACAGAGAAAAGCCAGGGGCTGCTGAGGCAATTGGAACCACCACGGAACACCTGAGAAATGCCGCAAAAGACTGGGGCTTTGATCCTCCAAAAAGGTTGACATGGTCGATAGCCCGGCCTGAAGGGCCTCAATCCCAATGCACCGCAGCACAGTAAGCAAACAGGAGGAGTTGGAAGCTACTGTGGCTGCTGGAAAGCTATGGCTAATTGCGATCAATGAAAACTGGTGGATTACTTGCATGACTGGAGCACTCCAAGCGATGGCTAAGGCGTTTAGAAGAGGAGAGGCTAGGGGGAGGAGAGGGAGTGGGTGCCCGCTAAATGTAAAAAGACAAAAGGTAATTGCACAGAGCTGTCTTGAAAGACAGCAATGAACAGGTTGAGAGCTGAGGGCGCCAAGCCAACAAAGGAAACCTCATGTTGGTGGTCTACTATAAGGCCGCCCCGAAGCAAGGGGAGATGTTGACAGAAGCCGTTCTTACACTCAACTATACCAGAAGCAGCACACCTGCAGGCAAGGAGTAAAGTCAAGACCCCCTGAATTTTAGGAGAGCGAACGTTCGGTGTTTAAAAACTATGGATAGGGACCTCCCTGGAAAAAACTGCCCTCGGGGATAAAGGAGCAGAAAGTGAAGCTGGCGCTCTTTAAGATGTTTTTCATTAGAGCATCGAAGCTCTCGATTTCCCACATGTAAGAAATCAGGCAAGGAAGGCTTGAGACCCAATGTGGCTGAGTAAGGACTTTCTGGTCGAGCTGAAGTGCGCGAAAGGAACTGCATAGCAGTGAAGCAGGGACATGCATCCTGGAAGATAGAGGGATGCTGCCTCCCCGGGTGTGTAGGGATGGGATCGGGAAGGCTAAGGCACAGCTGGAGCGAATTTGGCAAGGGGTGTGAAGAATCCAGAAAGGGCTTCTACAGGTCGTTGGGTGGGAAAAAGGAATAACTTAAAGAAAACATACACCCACCGCCCCCACCATCCCCCTGATAAGTAAGACAGGAACCTAGTGACAGGCTGATCGGAGAAGGCTGAGGTCTCAATGATGTTTTGCCCTCCCGTTTTCACTGCAATCACTGTTCCCACATCTCTTGAGTCCCCCGAACTCTCGAAAGCATTACAGGACTGAGGGAACAAAGTCCCTCCCTGGTCGTAGGAACGATCTGGTCGAGACCGCAGCCCTGAGGAACTGAACATTACACAAAGCCCATGTGACCTGCGAAGCTCCCCAGTCCTGAGGGAATTGGCAGCGTAGTTGCTAAGGCACTCTCCATCATATTTGAAAAGTCGTGCAGTCAAGCAAAGTCCCCGGTGACCGGAGAAAAGGAATATCACACCTTTTTTTTTTTAAAAGGTGGACTCTGGGAATGACCGACCAGTCAACCTCACCTCTGTGGCCCAGTATAATCATGGAGCAGATCCTCCTGAAGCACATCAAAGCATATGGAAGACAGCGAGGTATTAGAGAAAGCCAACATGGCTTTATCCAAGGCAAATCGTGCCGACTACTCTACGATGGAGTGACTGAGCATCAGCGGACAAGGGAAGAGCAACTGACGCCCACTACTCTGGACTTCAGTAAGGCCTTGACACAGTTCCCCACATGCATTCTATGCCTCTAAATTGGAAGAGATGGATTTGATGGATGGACTATTAGATGATATAGGAAATTTGCGTGATGGCCACATCCAAAGAGTTACTGCTAATGGCGTCAATGTCCAAATGGAAAACTATTAATCGAGTGGTGTCCCTAAAGATCCGTACGGGACCAATACTGTTTAATATCTTCAATAATGACAAGACGGTGTCCTCGAGCAATTTAGCGGAGTGACACCAAGCTAAGTGATGCAGATTGATTACTCCTAAAGGAAGGATTACCATACCAGAGGGACCTGACAGACGGAGAGTTGGGCCCATGCTATCCTCATGAAGTGTCGCACAAGGCCATGTCAAGGCCCTGCACCTCGGCTGGGGCAGTCCTCATTTCACGTGAGCCGTGATGAAAGCTGCAATGCATAGTCCAAGGGCAATCAAAAGAGAACTTTAGGCCTTTGGTGACTGTTCATGGAGGGAACTGAGGCACGGGTTATTGTTTTCGTCTCCTTACTTCAGTTGTGACAGTGACCACTGGAAGAAACAGACACATCCATCTATAGAACATGGCTGGCATGGCTGGTTGTCACCACCACAATGTTGAGTTTATTTTTGGTAATGGGATGGCCTAACACGGCACAGGTTGCTGTGTCGGATGGAGATTTCACGTTTTCTCAAAAGGGAAGAGGATCTTTGCTCAGGAGGTTGCAGGGACATTGACAGAGCATTAAACTATAGACTGATGTAGTAGGAGATAATCCCAAGGCCTTCCCTGTGGTAAGCTGTGGATGACATGCCAAGGTTAGAGGGGACAAGATGATATCATTGGCCTTCAGCCTGAAAACCGAGTTTGCAGGTAACTGCAGCATGCTTAATCTTATGACGACTTCCTTTCCCTTTCCCTTTCCCTTTCCCTGTCCCTTTCCCCTTTCCCTTCCCTTTCCCTTTCCTTGTTCTTTTATTCGTGAGTAAGGGCATTAATTTCCACATGCGCTGGTATGATCCCTCTTTTCATACTATGAGTAGATTATGAGAGATCATTCTACTTTCTTCTTTTATGGATAATAGCCCTTATCCTTTGAACTTATGGAGAGCAAGCAAAGACTGACTAGTTTCAAAAGTACTGTGGGATGTGCTTGTTTCCAGTGACCCCCTAACTGAACTGGAAAAACATTTTTCCCAAGATACAAATTAGGGAGCGTTGCAGAATCCTCACAGGAGTAGAGTGGAATGCCGCCACCCTCACTGATGCAAATGTGTGATTCCATGCTTATGATTGTTTCTCCATGCTGTGAAATGGAGTACCTGAGACTGTCACACTTACATTCCTGATTGCTGACCTCCTGGGCATCCTCCCATTGGTTTTTCTTGCTATTGTTAATTTTCACCAATAGGAGCTCATAGTTATCTCTAGTGTCTCCTTGCTGCTCCAAAAACATCTGACCAGTTACTTCATCATCAGTACGCATCTCATTATTTTATTTTTTTTACCTGTAGTGGCAAACACAAATGTTTTTGGGAGATAAATAAATGTCTTAGTGTCATTCCCTGACTGCAGAAAGTCATTCTGCGAAGGACCCTTTAGAGCATCCAGCTGGATCTTCATTCTCTGTTCACACAGGGAAGTTTACCCAGTAGGGAGTTAGCAAGTAAATTGAAACCAGGTCTTCAAAGATGAATTACATATTTTTAGATTACCTTCTGTGGAAGTGATGCTAAGCCTGTTTTATGAGAAGTAATCATTTAGTAAAAGGAAACAATTATTTGTCTTAGCTAACACTTGCGATCCTGCAAGCCACTAGGAAGCTTTAAACTGACTCAATTAAAACATTTCTGCCAATAAATGTGAACCATGTAAAGTCCAGGATCTGCTGAAACTCAATTTCTAAATGTAATAGATGGATACCTTGGCTTCCCGTACTCGGCTTCCTTTAAATGAAGGGTTGATTTAATGGCTTTTTAAAAATAGTCTTAAAATTAAGGGAAAGACTGCTACAAGACTAGAAGAGAATCTCAGGAAGTCGATGTTTTTACTGTGCATTCAGTTAAGGTGCCAAAGCAATAATTCCTTTTTTCCCCCTATTATGTAGCAAATGTCGTTTGTTAAAACGTAAAATACGTTCTGTCCTGGTTGAGCCAGAATGAGCCAATTTTCCTTTTGCTGATTTTTTTCCAGAGATACCAGAGATGGCTGGTATTGACAGAGCATTAGTAGTAAGATGGGAACTAAACAACCTCTGGATCGCACCGAACTGTCTTCATCAGCTGTGAAGGGAATACCCCCACAAGGTGCATCGAATGGCCCGAACAAACACACACTCTTGAGAAGCCATCACATAACTTGAAGAAATAGCTGTGTGAAAGTGATCTATGATAAAGAATGGACTTACAATCCTGATGATGTTCTGTGTGACCCACAGTATGTTCCGGAGGTTTGCACAGGCGGTACCAGCAGCACATGCCCATACAGTCTCCCTTCAGGGGATGCTTTTGAAGATTTTAAGGAAGAACCAACTGTACGTGAGGTGGCTTTCAAAGCACGACAGTATGGAGACATAATCATTCTCTGATTCCCTTCAGTTCCACCAACCTCAGCCAGTTGAAACAAGACTGACTTGAAATGATAAGATGCCAAAAACGGATGGGGAAGTAAACTAATCAGATTCTCCCTAGTAACGAACTGGTCACGGTGTTGCAAGCCATTAAGAAGAGGACTCCTGCTACGAGACAGCAGCGAGAGGACGGGACCCACTGAGACGCCACTGTGGTCTCTCTTGAAAATATTATGTTATAAGAGGACAGAGAGTCTGGGACAGAAAAACCCCACTGATATTCTCCAGTTACGGTGTAAAGAGCTACTAAACAGAACAAAGGCAGAGATCGGTTCTTCCAAGAAGAGAAGGTTGCACCACTCGTCACCCAGAATGGTTCATCCAACTCTAAGGCTCAACCATAGAGATGCCCTGCCTCATGCCAGAGGAGAAGGACAACCGAGTTGACTGGACTTGTGGATTCGGTGGCCCTGGCACATCAGAACCACAAAGATATAAAGCTTGGTGGACACTGGGTGCACAGTGCACACAATGCCTCGAATCATAAAAGGGACAGACCTCCGTCACTATTTTCGGAGTGACGGAGGATCTCAACAACTGACTGATGTGGAGAGCCGATGTGAGCCTACTGGTAAGGAGTGGCAACTGCACCCTTAGGACTGGTCCAGATGCCCGTGCACTTGGCATAGACTATCTCAGGAAAGGGATATTTCCGGACAAAAGGGTACCGGTGGGCCTTTGGTAAGCAGCTGTAGAGACTAAGAGGACACTGAACAGCTGCCTACTTTGCCTTGGCCTTTTAGATGACCCTTCTGAGTGGGGTTGCTAGAAGGTTGAAGACCAACAGGCGCCAATTGCCACTTTCAGAATTCAATAGACGTCAATACGCACCAACAGAGACCTGTATCCCGATCATAAGCTTGACCCGGCATCTGGAAAGCCAAGGTGTGATCAGCAGGACTCACGCACCCTTCAAACATCCTATCCTGGCCAGTGCGAAAGCCTGATGCAAGTGGAAGGCGACAGTAGACTATCATGTTCCAATGAGGTGGACAACCCCACTCAGTGCTGCTGTGACCGGACATGCTAGAGCTTCATATGAGCCTTGGACCAAAAGCAGCCAGGTGGAACGCCACTATTGACATTGCTCATTAGCCTTTTTCCCGTATTCCTATAGCACCAGAGTGCAGTGCCACAAGTTGCTTTCACCTGGAGGGGAGTCCAGTTACACCGGAATCGACTGCCCAGGGGATGGAAACACACTCAAAGCCATTTGCCATGGAACTGATCACGCTGCACTGGTAGAAGGGTGGAGCTCAAACACCTGCAGTACATCGATGACATCATTTTGGGGTGACACTCAGAAGAAGTTTTTGAGAAAGGTAAAAGGATCATCCAAATTCTTCTGGATGCTGTATTGCTGAAAAAGAAACAAGGTCAAGGGAAACCGTCACAAAGTCCAGTTCCTGGAAATCAAGTGGCAAGAGGTGCATCGCCAGATCCCCAACAATGGATGTGGATTAACAAAATAACAGCTTATGGGCCCCCACATCAACTAAAAAGGACACTCAGACCTTTTTAGGACTGTTGGTTTTCTGAGAATGCATATTCCCTGTTACAGTGAATTGAGAAACCTCTCTATGAGGTGACCCGAAGAAGAGTGACTTTAAAATGGGGTCCTGACCAACAATAATCTTTTGAGCAGATCAAAATAGGAGATTGTGCAAGGCAATGGCCCTTGGACCAGTTACTAACATGCCAGACATCAGCATGTGATCTACACCGCAGCCGGACACAACTGTCCCAACTGGAGCCTCCTTGCAGAAAGCACCAGGGGAGACTCAATGTCGACCCTTGGATTCTGGAGCCGGAAGCTACAGGTTTTCTGAGGCAACTACACACTAACTGAGAAGGAGATATTGCAAGCATATGAAGGAGTTAGAGCTGCTTCAGAAGTGATGCACTGAAGCGCAGCTCCTCCTGGCGCCCAGATTACCAGTGCTGAGATTCATAGTTCCAGAATAACCTTGCTCCTTTCCATCATGGCCACTGATGTGAACGTGGAGTAAAGGACTGCCTTATCAGCCAGCTAGCTCGATAGAAGACCTATCCGTCCAAGGTATTGTGGAGAGCGAATTACTAACGGGCCAGAAGGCACAACACTTTGGAATGCCACACAAGAAGTGGTAGATGGGCTCAAGAAGGCTCCACCATATGATCATCTACCAGAGACGAGAAACAATTTGCTCTTTTCAACCGATGGCTATCCTGTCGTCTTGTATGGAACCGCCGGAAGTGGAAGCCGCCGTGTGGAGTCCTACACCGTACTAGTTGCACAGTAGCTGAAAGAGAAGGTGAATCATGTCGATTGCAGAGGTCAAAGCCATCCACTGGCTTTGTACATTGCGAGCGAGAGGGTGGCCGAGACTCTATCTCTACACGACCCTCGTGGATGGCAGCAAATGCCTTGTGGGGTTGGCATAAAGCAGTGGCAGCAGAACAACTGTCAAGCGAAAGGAATAAACCTATTTGGGTTGCTGATCTGTGAAAGACATTGCAGCTCGGAAGATAAACTGGTTGGAAAAGTGCGTCATGTCGACGCACGCACGTCGCTCTGATCGAGCCACTGAGGAACACGACACAACCAATGAGCAGATGAGGATGCTCAAGTGTTCCAAGTAGACTAGACTGGGAAAATATGGGGAGCTCTTTCTGGCTCAATGGGCCCATGACACTTCAGGTCCATCAGGGCAGAGATGCAACTACAAATGGCTTGTGACCAAGGGGTGGTCTTAACCATGGACACTATTGGCTACAGTGAATCTCCGACTGTGAGACGTGCGCTGGTAATTAAAGTCAGGCAAATAGGTTGAAACCTTTGTGGTATGAGGAAGTGGTCAAAGTACAGGTTTGGGGACGCCTGGCAAATTGAACTACATCACACTGGCCTCAGAAGCCGCCAGGGTAAGCGTATGTGCTACAATGGTGGAAACACAGCACACAGGAAGGTTGGAAACATATCCTGTGCCTCAAGCAACAAAGCCAGGAATGCTATCCTGGGCCTTGAGAAGCAATCTTGTGGATACGTGGTGTCACCGTTGACTCAGGTCCCCGACAACAATGCTCTCGATCCCCTCCGCCCCCCCCCCCACCCAGGTAGGGAAGGAGAGGGGAAAAAGGAGAGAGACTTGGCTGGATTGACAAACTAAACTACACAGCTTAATTAAAACACTAATGAATCACACAAGAAAATATATACAATCTAATTACTGATATAGTCAGATATGGCAAAAGCCTCTCCCTCCACCCCACCCCCAGCAACGCCCACAGCACTCCCCTGAACTGGAAAGAGTCGCCCGGGAAATCCCGGAGAGCCGCTGCTGGAGAAAGCAGAGATTATGAGGTCAGGAGAGCTCGAGCCTAGAGGTCGTCGGTGATGGTGAGCAGAGTCCTCTCCCGGAAAAAGACGCCGCCATGGACAAGAGAGGCGCGAGAAGAAGATAAAGCTGTCTCTAAGATCTCTGTCCTTCCTCTGAGCTACGTAATAATGGAATTGGAATATCTTTGGCCAATTTTGTGCTGTCTTTCCTATTTCAGCCTCCCACTGGGGTTCAAGATCTTCCCCATATGTCTGAGCCGGCGGAGTGAAGGTGTAACTTGAAGCTCAGTATTAAAAAACATTTCCAGCTGCTTATCACCAAGCAGAATACACACAGTTGCTAGTTACAAGAAAGCTTACTGAAGGAAAAAAAAAATCATTGAAAAGCGAAAAATTGGCTTAAAATCCCTTCTCAGCCAGGACATTCCACCCTTATTCCATACCATATATTACATACAGGCCGCTAACATACCACTGTCAAATTAAGGATTCCTCATCCCAAAGTCAGATTAAACTGAGTAAATATTGTACTTCACCCATACTCCATCATCACACAACCCCAAGTATGCCAGGCCCCTGAGCAAAAGCAATACCCTCTGCAGGTTTTCCTTTGGCTGAAAGCAGATAGACCCAAAACACTTTTTACCCCCAGGTTTCTTCACATACCACAGGGACTTTATCCCCTTGCTGTAGTATGCAAAAGGTCTGACTGGCAGGACAAGACCCGATTGATGGTATCCTCTGTTTTAACCAACCAGTGGCCTTTGCCAAATTTATATCCATTTGTTGAAGGTTCCCACCACCCATTGCATTTAGGTACCTCCAACAGACCATTGTACCTTTCAACTTTCCCTGAGGCCTGTGCATAGTATGGGATAAGGTAGATCGCATTCAATACATGCTCTTTAGCCCAGTCAGTGACAAGACTGTTTTTGAAATGAGTCCTTGTCTACATCAAGTTCTCTCTGGAGTACCATGTTCTCCACAAAATTTCGTCTCAATACCCAGAAAAGTATGCCTGGCTGTGGCATGAGGCACAGGATATGTCTCCAACCATCCCTGTACTTTTTCCCACATTGTAAGCACATAACGCTTACCCTGGCGGCTCTGAGGAGTGTGGATGTAGTCAATTTTGCCAGGCCTCTGCCAAATCAGTACTTTTGACCACCTCCCCTCATACCACAAAGGTTTCACGTTTTGCCTGCTTAATTGCAGCACATGTTCACAGTCATGGATCACCTGTGCAATAAAGTGTCCATGGTTAATCCACCCCTCGTCACGAGCCCTTTTGTATATGGTTGCATCTCTGCCCTGATGACCTGAAGCTCATGGGCCCACCGAGCCAGAAAAAGCTCACCCTTGTGTCCCAGTCTATGGTCTGACTTGGGAACACTTGGGTCACCTCATCTGCTCGTTGGTTTGTGTCGATGTTCCTCAGAGTGCTCGACTCAGAGGCACATGTTGCATCTACATGTCCGCACTTTTACCTCCATTTCTCAGCCGAGCTGCAATGTCTTTCCACATTGTCGCAACCCAAATAGGTTACCCTTCGCGCAGTTATTCTGGCTGCCCACTGTTTTAGCCAGCCCCACAAGGCATTTGCTGCCATCACACGAGTCATGTAGAGTAAAGTCATCGGCCACCCCTCCTCGCTCAAGCAATGTCCAAAGCCAGCTGGATGCTTTTACCTCTGCAAACTGACTTGATTCACCTCTCCTCAGCTGCTTGTGCAACCATCGTGTAGGAACTCCAAACGGCAGCTTTCACTCGGCTGTTTTCCCTACAAACACAGGAGCCATCCGTGTGAAATGACAAATTGGGTTTCTCAGATCCTCTGGTAATGATCATATGGTGAGCTTCTTGAGCTCCGTCTCACCATTTCTTGTGTGGCATTCCAAAGTGTGTGCCTCCTGCCAGTTTTGTAATGCTTCCACAATACCTGGAGACATTAAGTTTCCCTATCGGGCTCGTGTGATCAAAGCAGCCCATTACTCATGTCCACATCGGTGGCATGATGACAGAGAAAGGTTATTCTCGAACAGAAATCTCAGCACTGTAGCCTGGGCGCCAGAAAGAGCTGTGCTTCAGTGCCAACACGTCTGAAGCGGCTTCTAACTCCTTCATATGCGCAAGTATCTCCTTTCTCAGTTTGTTGTGTAGTTGGCCTCGAACCTCTGTATCTCCGCTCCAGAACCCCAGGGTCGACCTCGATTTCCCCTGGTGCTTCTGCCAAGAGCTCCAGTTGGACCATTGGTGTCCGGTTCGCCGGTAGAGCACGTTCTTGATGTCTGGCCCTGTTCGAAACCGGTCCAAGGGCCATTGCCCTGCGCAATCTCCTTCTTGATTCTGCTCAAAAGAGCTTTCTGTTGGTCCTGGACCCATTTGAAATCATTCTTCTTTCAGTCACCTCATAAGAGAGGTTTTCACAATTTCACTGTAACTTGGGGATATGCATTCTCCATGAAACCAACAGATCCCTAAAAAGGTTTGAGTGTCCCTTTTAGTTGATGGTGGGGCATAGCTGTTACTTTGTTTAATCACACCATGGATCTGGCGACGAACACCATCTTGCCACTTGATTCCCAGGAACGGATCTCTCGCGAAGGCCCTTGACCTTGCTTCTTTTACAGCAAAACCAGCATCCAGAAGAATTGGATGATCTTTTTACCTTTCTCAAAAACTTCTTCTGATGTGTCACCCCACACATGATGTCATCAAATGTACTGCAGCGTGTCTGAGCTCCACCCTTCTCCAGTGCAGCATGGATCATCCAGGGCACATGGTTGAGCTGTGTTTCCACTACCTGGGGCAAGGTCGAATTCCAATGAGGGTGTATTGGACGGCCCCTCCCAGGTGAAAGCAAACTGTGGCCTGCACTCTGTGCTATGGGAATAGAGAATGGGGAGTGCGGGGGGTGAGCGAGGTGGGGAGGGGTGGGGGTGGGGGGAGGCGAAGGGGGTAAGGGGGTTGGCGATACGCACATAGCTCTTGGGGGGTTTTGAGCGGGGGGGGGTTTGCGGGCATAATCAGGTACGGAAGGGGGGGCGGTGCGGTAAGCATGGGGGGGGGGGGGGGGGGGGGGGGGGGTCGGGGGGCGTGGGGGGTTGGCGTGTGGGGGGTGAAGAAATATGTGTGGTGTATAATATGGAATGGAAAGTTAGTAAAATGGTATATAATAATTGGGAGGAATTAGGGGGATAGGGGATGAGGTAGGAATGTGTGGACTATGGAAGGGGTATGAGGGACCTGCTAATCAAACCTGGAATTTCCAATGCCGAATCACTATGAATGGGGATCACAGAGTCTCTGTTGGTGCGATACTGGCGTCTAATGCACGGTTGAAGTGGCAATTGGCACCTGTTGGTCTTCAACCTCGCAGCAACCCTACTACAGAGGGTCATCTGAAAGGCCAACACATACGCACTGTTCAGTGTCCTCATCTCTACAAGCTAGCTATACCAAAAGGCCCACCGGTACCCTTATCGGGTCATGGGGGAGGTAGGGGGGAAGGTATCCTTTTCCTGAATAGTCTATGCAAGGATCACGGAGCACCTGGCCATCACTATAAGGTGCGTTTGCCACCCGTACCAGTGATGCTCACACCGCCTCCACAACATTCCGTTTTGAAACACTCCCTGTCACTCCGAAGATAGTGACAGGTCTGTCCCCTTATGATCGATGGCATAGATGCACAGTGCACCATGTCCACCAAAGCTTTAATATCTTTTGTGGTTCTGATGTGCCCAGGCCACTGAATCCACACAGTCCAATAAACCTTCGGTTGGTCCCTCTCACCTCTCCTGGCTGAGGCATGGCACCCTAGGGTTATCACAAGACTCGATGGAACCATCCTGGTTGTTGACTGTGCAACCTATCTTCTTTGGAAGAAACTCATCTCCTGCCATTGTTCTGTTTAAAGCTCTTGCAACACGTAACTGGACAACTCATGGGTTTTCTGTCCGCAGACCTCATGTCCTTGATAGTCACTAAAATGATTTTCCAAGAGAGACCACAGGTGCGTCGCAGTGAGCCCTGTCTTCCATGCAGCTGTCTCGTAGCAGGACGTCTACTTCTTGCTAGCTGCAACCGTGACCAGTTGTCTCTAGGAAGAGTCTGGAGTTTACTTCCATTTGTCCCCATCCATTTGGCATCTTATACTTCCTGTCAACCATTTCGTTAACGCTGAGTGTTTGGAAGTAAAGGAATCAGAGAGGATTCCTCCATACTGTCGTGCTTTTAACAGTTACTCACGTACAGTTGTATGTTCGCAAATCCTTCAAAACATCCCATGAAGGAGAATAGTATTGGCATAGCGCTGCGGTACAGCCTGAACCAACTTCCGAACATTTGCATGTCACACTCAAACATCATCAGATCTGTGATTCCATCGTTAATATAGATCACATGTCTCGCACAGCAATCTCTCTCAAGTATGTGATGGCTTTCTCGCGATTGGGTGTTCTCCTGACTTCGGGCGCCATCCGATGTCACCCTGTGGGGATAATCTCTCACTTCACTAGCTGAAAGAAGTCGGTCCCACAGGGTATAGTTCCTGTCTTACTACTAAGTGCTCTGGTCAATAACAGCATCTCAGGCCAGGATCCCAACTGGCTTGGCTTCATCTCTCCTCCACCACATTGTAGGTCTCACACCACTATCAAAGCAGTCGGAGCAGCCAAGGAAGGATTCCCTCACCATCATTGCGGGTGAAGTCCCTTTCTCATGATGCGCAGTTCTTTCCTAGAGAAAAGGGTGGGCAAAGGTCATCGCGTCATCTGATTGAGAGGACCTGCTAGTTCTTTTTATTGTTGAGAGTGGCTTGGTTTTTTTTATCTGTCCCTGAGAGTGGCCATGGTTTTTATCTGTCTGAGAGTGGTCTGGTTTATTCTCATCTGTCTGAGAGGTACCTTGCTCCATCATCAGATGTTAGAATCCTTCCTCCTCACCGTCAGCCCTCTGTCTGAGAGGCACCGCTCTCCATTCACTGTATTAGGATCCTCTTCTCCTCACCCCCCCCCGCGCCCCCCCCCCCCCCGCCCCCCACCCCCCCCCCCCACATCACACAAACCTTCTGCTGCTTCAAGAACCCTGGATATCTCAGACGGAGCGGGGTGGAAAAGGGTGGAGCGCTTTGCCTTGCTCTTATCCACAGGGTCAACTAGCTTCATTCGCGGATGAATCAGGCTTTTTTCTTTGTAGAAGCAGTTGTTTTTGTAGTAGCAGAGTGGTGGTAGTGGCACAGTGGTGTGGCCGCAGCCAGTGGCAGCAACATTGCCTTTGGGGGGAGTGGCAGTGAGCATAACAGCATCTGGCCCTACGCAATCCACAATATATTATAAAACATTCAGCAAAACACATCCCCACTGCAACATGCTATCACATCAAGAGCCTGGGGAGATTCAGCTTGAGATAAAAAAGAAAATGAGAGGTAAAATTGGGAACCATCTATTGCTGTTACCAACATGGACCTTTCTATTCACTTTAGGAATTGTACCAGTAGGACTAGCAGTGTAACTGTACAACATACATGACCCATAGAGAACAGTATCATCATCCCTATGGATCAACTAGGCTGGTAATGATACGTTGACTATGCTACAGTTCTGTCAATAACCACAAAAGAATCACAAAGAGCAGCTACAAAGTGCAAAATCCCTCAGCTACATACCACAGTAACAAATGCAGGTTGTAAAAGAGATCCACTAGATTCAATGCAGCAAGTGATCTGTTCAGTATTCAATCCGTCAGCACTCACAGCAAGAAGTATAGCGCATTGCTATCTGAGGGATTCCTCCCTCAGAGATGGAAATTTTGGACACTCCCAATTGATGAAAATGTGTAATCTGGGCTTTAAAATCATGCCCCACGTGGGGCCCAATTTAAATTGTTGTGACCGTTTGACTCAGGTCCGACTACAGCCATCGATCCCCTCCCCCACAAACCCAGTTAGTGACGGAGAGAGAGAAAAAGAGAGAGAGACTTGGCTGGATTGAAAACTAAACTACACAGCTTTACTTAAAACACTAATGAATCACACAAGAAAATATATACGATTATATACAGATATATATTCAGATATGGGCAAAAGCCTCTCGCCTCCCCCCACCCCCAGCAACTCCCACAGCACTCCCCTGAACTGGCAAGAGTCCCGAGAAATCCCGGAGCCGCTGCTGGAGAAAGCGGAGAGTTATAAGGGTCAGGAGAGCTCGAGCCTAAGGGTCGGCGGTGATGGATGAGCAGAGTCTTCCCCGGACGCCGGCCATGGACGGAAGAGAGCGGCAAGAAGAAGGAGGAAGCTGTCTTCTAAGATCTCTGTCCTTCCTCTGAGCTTACGTAGATATATGGAATGGAATATCTTTGGCCAATTTTGCTGTCTGTCTAACTCAGCCTCCCACGGGGGGGTCAGAGATCTCCCCATAGTGTCTGAGCCGGCGGAGTGAAGGTGTAACCTTGAAGCCTCAGTAGTTAGAAAAACATTCCACTGTCTTATCAGCCTAGCAGAACACACAGTTGCTAGTTACAAGAAAGCTTACTGAAGGAAAAAGAAATCAGTGAAAAGAAAAATTGGCTTAATCCTGGCTCAAACCAGGACACATCACATCAGAAGTCACACTACTATGCCAGGCCCATTAGCAGAAGGCAATGACTATATTGACAAGGTTGTTTCTAGTCCTTGTGTAGCCTATGTAACACCTGAGCAGCAGGCTTGTGCTTCACATGAGTTTTTTCATCAGTCTGCCCACGCGTTACAGCGCCAATTTCAGATACCGCGAGCAACTGCTAGGGCAATTGTTGCAGCATGCCCCGATTGTGCGCGGTTATCACCAATTCAGGAACAGGGGGTCAACCCTAGGAGTAGTCAGCCACGTCAAGTGTGGCAGACTGATGTTACAGTATTCCCTCCATTTGGCCGCCTGATGTATTTGCATGTCACAGTGGACACTTGCTCAAAAGCTATATGGGCAACTTCGGCAGTGTCATCAGGTGCCAAGGCAGCTCGGCTGCACTGGTCTCAAGCATTTGCAGTGCTGGGCCGTCCAGACACCATTAAGATGGACAATGCACCAGCATATAAGGGTGAGGTATGCCACAAATTTTTTCACCAATGGGACATTACACATGTTACAGGCATTCCTTATAACTCAGGAGGCCAGGCCATTGTTGAGAGACATCATCAGAACCTAAAGCGTTTGCTTGGAGTTTTGAAAAAGGAGGGGGAGGTGGGCCCCTATGAGCTTGTATGCAAGGCATGTTATGTCCTGAACTGGCTTAATCCACGCTCAGATGATCACATACCTATCTTTTCTCATTTCTCTTTTAATGTTACAGATTTTTCTGGAAAGCAGGTGCAGGTGGAGGTATTTGACCCAAGGACACAGGCTTGGCAAGGCCGGCAGGAACTAATAACCTGGGGTAGGGGCTACGCTTGTGTCGTTACAGGAGCTGAGACGCGTTGGGTTCCCGCCAAATGGGTCCGTCCGTGGCTGAGAAAGAGCGTTAACAGACTGGATGATGACCCCTCAACAGCAGCTGAGCCTAGAGGCCCGACCACGGGAGCAACACTACCTTGAATCGACGGCTTGACTGTTTTAAAGACCTTGGACATTGCAGCCGTATAGTCCGACGACAGTCATCAAGACGTGTTGTAAAAATGTCATATGTGTATTTGTTTATTGTTGGGACCTTGAGTTGGAGCATTGGGAGCAGGGATGAGTTTGAAAGATTTGTACAGCCTCGGGAAAACGTATGGGTAACAATAGCTAATCGCACCAATCAGCCAGCCTTTTGTCTGAGTCTAGGTAGCCCGACTGAACCTTTCCGCACGTGTTTGATAGGGGTGCCTACGTGGCTGCCCCAGGAGTTTAAAGGATGGGTCAAAGACAATTCGGTCTTAGAGAAAAGAAAGGTGACCAGTGCAAAACAGGATGGAAAATGGCAATGTGACATCATCAAGAGTTTGAATAAGATCTCAACCTCACCCCCAGAAGAATTAGACCTCTGGGGAAGTCTTAATGCCACTAATAGCAGTAAGAATGGGGGTTGGGTTTCCTTCCACCCACCATCAGGTATGCGGAACACAAATCGAAAGTTCTGGGCTACTGTGGACTCAGCTTTGCAAGAGGGAAAAATATATCCATACGTGTATTCAGATTGTAACATGATTGGGCAGCCTGCCCGGAAGTTGCCTCGGGGTTTGTTTTTGATTTGTGGGGATAGGGCCTGGAATGGCATACCAGCCAGCCCGCATGGGGGACCATGTTATTTAGGGAAATTAACGCTATTTCATCCCAACATGTCTGTAGTGATGCGGTGGGCTCAACAGGGAAAAAGAGAGAAAAGAGAGTTGCATGAGCTGGATTGTAGTAAAGTGGGAAAACCAATCGTCTGGTCACAGCTACGAACGGTGTTCACCTCTTTGGTAGTTCCCGGAGCAACCGCAGCCCGGGCCATGACCGCCGTAAAAGAGATGGCGTGTTGGGCTAAAGATGAACTTAATACCACCTCTGAGATATTGGGTCAACTGTCTCAAGATGTCGTTAGCATCAGTCATGCAGTATTGCAGAACAGGGCCACGATTGATTTCCTGTTGCTGGCCCACGGTCATGGATGTCAGGATTTTGAAGGAATGTGTTGCATGAATCTCTCTGATCACTCTGAATCTATCCAGAAGAAAATAGAAAAGTTGAAGGATGGGCTGCATAACCTAAAGGAAGACAGCCGTGGGCTTGATGATTGGTTAAGGTCGTTTGGCTTGGGACCATGGGTAGTTAGTATTTTGCATCAGGTTTTAGTAGTAGGTGTGTTTATACTTATTATACTTGTTTGCTTACCTTGTTTATTGCGATGCTTACAAAATAGTATGCAGAATATAGCGAATGCTGTATTTGAAAGAAGAGGGGGAGATGTTGGGGCCCTAGCTGTGCTGAATGATTATGAAAAACTTTAGATAACAAGAGAAACAGTGAAGGCCATTCTGTGGGAACTAGTTAGTGAAGGTCATGTACAGCAGTCGGGTAGTGTGGTAAACAGGATGGGGAGCTGGACAAAGGGTTTGGAGTCGGGACCAATCAAAAGGGGAATGGGGACATGTAAATAGTGTGTACTAACCAATCAAGAGCCTTGCTCTGCCACGTGGACGGCGTACACGCCGTCCTGAGACTATATAATCTGCACGCAGCCTAATAAACATGGACTGAATATACATCATATTGGTGTGTCATGTTCTTTCCCAGCTTGCCACGGAAACTGGACCTCGGCACTGTTATATTTGTAGTTTGTGTTCTCACCTTTTGCAGTTAATATCTCCAATTGGGAGTGGGTTGAATTCTCATTGATTCCTCAACTTTAATTGAATCCCTTTAATTGTGTAAATCTATCCAGAATATTCTTGTCTGTTCCTTCTCATTTAAAAAAAAAAATTGTTAAATTCGTTAACCTCATGAGGTGAACCTCATGAGGTTCAACAAAGCCAAGTACAGGGTCCTGAACCTGGACCAAGGAAACCCAAGATATGAATCGGCCAATTGGCTAATTTGACTGTGTGTCCTGGTTTGAGCCAGGATGAAGCCAATTTCCCTTTTTACTGATTTTTTTTCTTCAGTGAGCTTTCTTTTAACTAGCAACATTCTGTTCTAGCTAGGCTGATAAGACATTGGAATGTTTTTCTAACTGCTGGGGCTTCAAGGTCGCACCTTCACTCTGCTGGCTCAGACACTATGGGGAGATCTGTGACCCCCCCGTAGGAGGCTGAGTTAGACAGACAGCAAAATTGGCCAGAGATATTCCATTCCATAGATCTACGTAAGCTCAGAGGAAGGTCAGAGATCACAGAAGACAACTTCCTTCCTGCTTCTTCTTCCCTTCTCTTCCTTCCATGGCCAGCGTCCGGGGAGGACTCCGTCCATCCATCACTGTCGACCCTTAGACTGGAGCTCTCCTGACCCTCATCACTCTCCACTTTTTCCAGCAGCAGCTCTGGGATTTTCTCAGAACTGTTCCAGCTCAGGGGAGTGTGGTGGGAGTTGCTGGGGGTGGGGGGAGGCAAGACGCTCCTACATATACCTGAACTTATCTGTATATAATTGTATATATTTTCTTATATCACTAGTGTTTAATTAAAGCTGTGTAGTTTAGTTTTCAATCCAGCCAAGTCTCTCTCTTTTTCTCTCTCTCCTTCCCTACCTGGGTGGGAGGGGAAGGGGATCGAGAGCATTGTTGTCGGACCTGAGTCAAACAGTGACACAGTGGTACTTAATTCAAACAGTGTTTTCTGATCTATGAAAGAGGGCAAGTTCTGCAGGCTCACGACTCTGCCTGCACAGGAGGAGACCCTGCTGCAGTACCAGAAGCCGCCTGGAATGCCAGCACCACTGACCGGAGAAGCCGAGAGGGAAGCGGGGGCTGACTCACAACCACTGCCCAGAGAAGCTGAGGGGGGGGCTACCTGTACCCGCTCCGCAGGGAGCCAGCCCGCTCCCCAAGGGACCACCGCTGCTCACCAGAGCCTGGCTGGCTTGAGCTTGCCTGAGCCTAACACCAGAGCCAGAGCCAAACCGGACCAGAGCCTGCAGCTGCCTGCTTGGTTTGCCTGATGCTCTGCCCTGTGATTGGAGCTAAGTCTACCTGCCTGCCTGCTGCTGGGGGGTCGCCCCTCTTACCGGAAAGCCGGACCTCCAACAGATCTGCTACCAAGCCCTGCCAGCTGGAAAGAAGCCGCATCCCAGGAACCACACGCTATGGAAGGGTAAATGCACACACACACATGTACACACATACTCTCTAACTTTCCTGCCCGGGCTCAACTCCTACCCTTTTACTCCATTGATTCCACACCTCTCCCACGGAGTGTACATTTAATAAGGGCATAGTACTTTTGAATTATTTCCCTGAGATATCCCTAGCCTACCTCTCCTGAACCTTGATCCCTCAGTTTGTGTTAACCCTTAATAAACTGGTTAATTAATAAATAAACATTGGTCTCAGTAACAATTTGTGGGCGTGGTGAGGGTGTTGTTTATAGTCTCCGCTCTAAGATCAGGTCCCGCAGCAATCGATCCTCTGTGAGAGGTGAGTGCCACGTGTGCCCTCAGTCTGTTTTAAAGACCCCTCCACATTGGGGAGGAAAAGTCGCAGAAGCATCCTGACAGCCAGTAGCCTCTGTGATAGCATCAGCTCGTGACACTCAGGGAGGTGGTAATTGGTGGGGCTAGAACACTTTGATACCCAGTACATCTACACTGGCCTCAATTTGGGGCAGGCCTGCGTAAATGATTAGTCACATGTTCACTGGTTCGGTTCATCAAACCATGACAGGAGCCTGCGGCCCCTGTCTGATAGTGACAAAAGACGATTCCTGCCGCCCTGTTTCGGGTACTTTACATAAGGCTTTTAATGCTAGCTCCGCAGCCTGCTGAAATGCTGCTTGCCACATCTCTGTTTGACCCTGGGGGGCAGTTCTTGTGTTCTGTCCTAACAGGTCACTGATTCCCGAACCAGCTGCAATGTTATCCATGACTTGCACCATAACCAACTCCTGATGTTCAGCCCACCAAACGGTATATTGAGCTGCTGATAGAATCACACGCAGCAGGGCTTTTCAATCGGCAGGTGCCAAAATATAACTATCACCAAAAGCTGAAATAAGATTAATGGTAAAATCATTCTGCAAGCCATAATCGCGGACTGCCTTCCTGACCTCCTTTATAACCTCATAGGAAAGTGCTACATGCTCCGGGGGTCGACGGTCCCTAATCACGACCACCATGGCAGCTAACAAAGCAGCATCACCATTCTGTAAAGCATCTCGATGACACTGATCAAACATCTGACTGCTAATTGGAAATGCCTTAGGTTCATTTATCTGAGTATCCAAATCAATCAGAGGTCCCCCAATGTTCTCAACTGTTTCATAGGGCGGTGCAGAAGGAACTACCGCGTTCTCTAACAACACCGACCCCCCACTGATTTACGTCATAGTAATTCTAAAAGAGGGAGCAGCATCCGCAAAAGCCGCATGAGGGTCAGAGGGAGGGGGAGGGGGGAACTCTCCAGGTTTGGGGGGGTGGGGTGAGCAGCGGGGGGTATAGATCCCACTTTCCCTCTGGATCAAGAGATCCGGGGCCGAAAGCATCCTTAGGTTTTCTAACTTTATCACATAAAATCCCACATGAACCCCTTTCCTCATCAGCCCTAGAAGGCAGGGGTGCCACCTTAGATTGCAACAGATCCTCAGCAGGCTGCAACGTTTTCAAGGCAGTATAAACAGCTTTCCAGGTGATTACCAGCTCATCTAAAACCAGGAACTGAAGGTCTTTCCAAATTTTTAACTCTTCCCCCACTCTAGCCCAGACAGCACTATCATAAGAAACAACAATAGAAAACCAAGTACAATTTTTTCTAATCCACACTAACAATTTCACTAATTTCAATGAAGACACTGCAAAACCTTGTTCTTTTAAA